>NC_143025.1:40667222-40969444 GCF_057628025.1 Oncorhynchus mykiss
AAGAAGTGGTAGTCTTTTGATTTGTTATGTAGAGATGAACGTACTTTGGTGCAAGTCTCCCCCTTTTTCCTCCAAACATAACGATGGTCATTATGGCCAAACAGTTCTATTTTTGTTTCATCAGACCAGAGGACATGTCTCCAAAAAAGTATGATCTTTGTTCCCATTGGCAAACCGTAGTCTGGCTTTTTTATGGTGGTTTTGGAGCAGTGGCTTCTTCCTTGCTGAGTGACCTTTCGGGTTATGTCGATATAGGACTCACTTTACTGTGGATATAGATAATTTTGTACCTGTTTCCTCCAGCATCTTCACAAGGTCCTTTGCTGTTGTTCTGGGGCTGATTTGCACTTTTTGCACCAAAGTACATTCAGAAAGGAGACAGGAATGAGACAAAGTACAGAAGGAGGCAAAATACGCTCAGGAAGGAGACAGAACGCGTCTCCTTCCTGAGCGATATGACGGCTGCGTGATCCCATGGTGTTTATACTTGCGTACTATTATTTGTACAGAACGTGGTACTTGAAGGCGTTTAGAAATTGCTCCCAAGGATGAAGCAGACTTGCAGAGATATACAAAAAAAATTATGAGGTCTTGGCTGATTTCTTTTGATTTCCCCATGATGTCAAGCAAAGAGGCACTGAGTTTGAAGGTAGGCCTTGAAATACATCCATAGGTACACCTCCAATTGACTCATAGGATGTCTATTAGCCTATCAGAAGCTTGTAAAGCCATGACATCATTTTCTGGAATTTTCCAAGCTGTTTAAAGGCACAGTCAACTTAGTGTATGTAAACTTCTGACCCACTGGAATTGTGATACAGTGAATTATAAGTGAAATAATCTGTCTGTAAACAATTGTTGGAATAATTACTTGTGTCATGCACAAAGTAGATGTCCTAACCGACTTGCCAAAACTATAGTTTGTTAACAAGAAATTTGTGGAGTGGTTGAAAAACGAGTTTTAATGACTCCAACCTTTAGTGTATGTAAACTTCCGACTTCAACTGTATACTGCATGTACATACAGCACCAGTCAGAAGTTTGGACACACCTACCTATTAAAGGGTTTTTCTTTATTTTTACTATTTTCTACATTGTAGAATAATAGCGAAGACCTTAAAAATAGGAAATTACACATATGGAACGATGTAGTAACCAAAAGTGTTAAACAAATCTAAATATATTTTAGATTCTTCATAGTAGCCACCCTTTGCCTTGATGACAGGTTTGCACACGCTTGACATTCTCTCAACCAGCTTCATGAGGAATGCTTTTCCAATAATCTTGAAGGAGTTCCCACGTATGCTGAACACTTGTTGGCTACTTTTCCTTCACTCTGCGGTCCAATTCATTCCAAACCATCTCAATTGGGTTGAGGTCGGGTGATTGTGGATGCCAAGTCATCTGATGCAGCGCTCCATCACTCTCCTTCTTGGTCAAATAGCCCTTACAAAGCCAAGAGGTGTGTTGGGTCATTGTCCTGTTGAAAAACAAACGATAGTCCCACTAAGCGCAAACCAGATGTGATGGCATATCGCTGCAGAATACTGAGGTAACCATGATGGTTAAGTGTTGCCTTAAATAAATCACTGACAGTGTCACCTGGAAAGCACCCCCACACCATCAGACCTCCATGCTTCACGGTGGGAACCACACATGCAGAGATCATCCATTCACCTACTCTGCGTCTCACAAAGACACGGCGGTTGGAACCAAAAAATCTCAAATTTGGACTCATCAGACTAAAGGACAGATTTCCACTGGTCCAATGTCCATTGCTCATGTTTCTTGGCCCAAGCAAGTGCCTTCTTCTTATTGGTGTCCTTTAGTAGTGGTTTCTTTGCAGCAATTCAACCATAAAGGCCTGATTCACACAGTCTCCTCTGAACAGTTGATGTTGAGATGTCTGTTACTTGAACTCTGTGAAGCATTTATTTGGGCTGAAATTGTTGAGGCTGGTAACTCTTAATGAAATTATCCTCTGCAGCAGAGATAACTATTGGTCTTCCGTTCCTGTGGCGGTCCTCATGAGAGCCAGTTTCATCTCAGCATTTGATGTTTTTTGCAACTGAACTTGAAATTTTCCAGATTGACTGACCTTCATGTCTTAAAGGAATGATGGACTGTCATTTCTCTTTGCTTATTTGAGCTGTTCTTGCCATAATATAGACTTGGTTACCAAATTGTCAGGTGCGTGAATGAGGACCCAAAAGCGAATTAACAAAACAGAGTTTCTTTAATGACGAAACACACGTAGGCTCAGATGGACAGGCAGATTCCGACAGGACAGGACAAGGTTAGATGAACATGCAGATTCCGACAGGACAGGACAAGGTTGCAGCAAACACGACGATAGTCTGGTTCAGGCATGAGTAACACAAACGAGAATCCGACAAAGACAGGAGCAGAAACAGAGAGAGATATAGAGACCTAATCAGAGGGAAAAAGGGAACAGGTGGGAAAAGGGGTGAACGAGGTAGTCAGAGAAGACAAGGAACAGCTGGGGGAAAGAGGGGAAGAAAAGGTAACCTAGTACGACCAGCAGAGGGAGACAGGGTGAAGAGAAAGGACAGAAACAAGACACAACATGACAATACATGACAGTACCCCCCCACTCACCGAGCGCCTCCTGGCGCACTCGAGGAGGAAACCTGGTGGCAACGGAGGAAATCATCGATCAGCGAACGGTCCAGCACGTCCCGAGAGGGAACCCAACTCCTCTCCTCAGGACCGTACCCCTCCCAATCCACTAGGTACTGATGACCACGGCCCCGAGGACGCATGTCCAAAATCTTACGGACCCTGTAGATAGGTGCGCCCTCGACAAGGATGGGGGGGGGGGGGAAGACGAGCGGGGGCGCGAAGAACGGGCTTAACACAGGAGACATGGAAGACCGGGTGGACGCGACGAAGATATCGCGGAAGAAGAAGTCGCACTGCGACAGGATTAATGATCTGAGAAATACGGAACGGACCAATGAAACGCGGGGTCAACTTGCGAGAAGCTGTCTTAAGGGGAAGGTTCTGAGTGGAGAGCCAAACTCTCTGACCGCGACAATATCTAGGACTCTTAGTTCTACGCTTATTAGCAGCTCTCACAGTCTGCGCCCTATAACGGCAAAGTGCAGACCTGACCCTCTTCCAGGTGCGCTCGCAACGTTGGACAAAAGCCTGAGCGGAGGGGACGCTGGACTCGGCGAACTGAGATGAGAACAGCGGAGGCTGGTACCCGAGGCTACTCTGAAAAGGAGATAGCCCGGTCGCAGACGAAGGAAGCGAGTTGTGGGCGTATTCTGCCCAGGGGAGCTGTTCCGACCAAGACGCAGGGTTGCGAAAAGAAAGACTGCGTAAGATGCGACCAATAGTCTGATTGGCCCGTTCTGCTTGACCGTTAGACTGGGGGTGAAAGCCAGAAGAGAGACTGACGGAAGCCCCAATCAAACGGCAAAACTCCCTCCAAAATTGAGACGTGAATTGCGGACCTCTGTCCGAAACGACGTCTGACGGAAGGCCATGAATTCTGAAAACATTCTCGATGATGATTTGTGCCGTCTCTTTAGCAGAAGGAAGCTTAGCAAGGGGAATAAAATGAGCCGCCTTAGAGAACCTATCGACAACCGTAAGAATAACAGTCTTCCCCGCTGACGAAGGCAGTCCGTGACAAAATCTAAGGCGATGTGAGACCACGGTCGAGAGGGAATGGGAAGCGGCCTGAGACGGCCGGCAGGAGGGGAGTTACCGGACTTAGTCTGCGCGCAGACCGAACAAGCAGCCACGAAACGACGCGTGTCATGCTCCCGGGTGGGCCACCAAAAACGCTGGCGAATGGAAGCAAGCGTACCCCGAACGCCAGGGTGGCCGGCTAACTTGGCAGAGTGAGCCCACTGAAGAACGGCCAGACGAGTAGGAACGGGAACGAAAAGAAGGTTCCTAGGACAAGCGCGCGGCGACGGAGTGTGAGTGAGTGCTTGCTTTACCTGCCTCTCAATTCCCCAGACAGTCAACCCGACAACACGCCCCTCAGGGAGAATCCCCTCGGGGTCAGTGGAGGCTACTGAAGAACTGAAGAGACGAGATAAAGCATCAGGCTTGGTGTTCTTAGAGCCCGGACGATAAGAAATCACGAACTCGAAACGAGCGAAAAACAGCACCCAGCGCGCCTGACGCGCATTAAGTCGTTTGGCAGAACGGATGTACTCAAGGTTCCTATGGTCGGTCCAAACGACAAAAGGAACGGTCGCCCCCTCCAACCACTGTCGCCATTCGCCTAGGGCTAAGCGGATGGCGAGCAGTTCGCGGTTTCCCACATCATAGTTACGTTCTGACGGCGACAGGCGATGAGAAAAATACGCGCAAGGGTGGACCTTGTCGTCAGAGAGGGAGCGCTGAGAAAGAATGGCTCCCACGCCCACCTCTGACGCGTCAACCTCGACAACGAACTGTCTAGAGACGTCAGGTGTAACAAGGATAGGTGCGGATGTAAAACGATTCTTGAGGAGATCAAAAGCTCCCTGGGCGGAAACGGACCACTTAAAGCACGTCTTGACAGAAGTAAGGGCTGTGAGAGGAGCTGCCACCTGACCGAAATTACGGATGAAACGACGATAGAAGTTCGCGAAGCCGAGAAAGCGCTGCAGCTCGACGCGTGACTTAGGGACGGGCCAATCAATGACAGCTTGGACCTTAGCGGGATCCATCTTAATGCCTTCAGCGGAAATAACAGAACCGAGAAATGTGAAGGAGGAGGCATGAAAAGTGCACTTCTCAGCCTTCACAAAAAGACAATTCTCTAAAAGGCGCTGGAGGACACGTCGAACGTGCTGAACATGAATCTGGAGTGACGGTGAAAAAATCAGGATATCGTCAAGGTAAACGAAAACAAAGATGTTCAGCATGTCTCTCAGGACATCATTGACTAATGCCTGAAAGACAGCTGGAGCGTTAGCGAGGCCGAAAGGAAGAACCCGGTATTCAAAGTGCCCTAACGGAGTGTTAAACGCCGTCTTCCACTCGTCCCCCTCCCTGATGCGCACGAGATGGTAAGCGTTACGAAGGTCCAACTTAGTGAAAAACCTGGCTCCCTGCAGGATCTCGAAGGCTGAAGACATAAGAGGAAGCGGATAACGATTCTTCACTGTTATGTCATTCAGCCCTCGATAATCTATGCAGGGGCGCAGGGACCCGTCCTTCTTCTTAACAAAAAAAACCCCCGCTCCGGCGGGAGAGGAGGAGGGGACTATGGTACCGGCGGCAAGAGCTACAGACAAATAATCTTCGAGAGCCTTACGTTCGGGAGCCGACAGAGAGTATAGTCTACCCCGGGGGGGAGTGGTTCCCGGAAGGAGATCAATACTACAATCATACGACCGGTGTGGAGGAAGAGAGGTGGCCCTGGACCGACTGAACACCGTGCGCAGATCGTGATATTCCTCCGGCACCCCTGTCAAATCACCAGGCTCCTCCTGTGAAGAAGAGACAGAGGAAACAGGAGGGATAGCAGACATTAAACATTTCACATGACAAGAGACGTTCCAGGAGAGGATAGAATTACTAGACCAATTAATAGAAGGATTATGACAAACTAGCCAGGGATGGCCCAAAACAACAGGTGTAAAAGGTGAACGAAAAATTTAAAAAGAAATGGTTTCGCTATGATTACCAGAGACAGTGAGGGTTAAAGGTAGCGTCTCACGCTGAATCCTGGGGAGAGGACTACCATCCAAGGCGAACAAGGCCGTGGACTCCCTTAACTGTCTGAGAGGAATGTCATGTTCCCGAGCCCAGGTCTCGTCCATAAAACAGCCCTCCGCCCCAGAGTCTATCAAGGCACTGCAGGAAGCTGACGAACCGGTCCAGCGTAGATGGACCGACAAGGTAGTGCAGGATCTTGAAGGAGAGACAGGAGTAGTAGCGCTCACCAGTAGCCCTCCGCTTACTGATGAGCTCTGGCTTTTACTGGACATGAAGTGACAAAATGACCAGCGGAACCGCAATAGAGACAGAGGCGGTTGGTGATTCTCCGTTCCCTCTCTTTAGTCGAGATGCGGATACCTCCCAGCTGCATAGGCTCAGCACCCGAGCCGGCAGAGGAAGATGGTAGTGATGCGGAGAGGGGGGCAACGGAGAATGCGAGCTCCTTTCCACGAGCTCGGTGACGAAGATCAACCCGTCGCTCAATGCGAATAGCGAGTTCAATCAAGGAATCCACGCTGGAAGGAACCTCCCGGGAGAGAATCTCATCCTTTACCTCTGCGCGGAGACCCTCCAGAAAACGAGCGAGCAAAGCCGGCTCGTTCCAGCCACTGGAGGCAGCAAGAGTGCGAAACTCAATAGAGTAGTCTGTTATGGATCGATTACCTTGACATAGGGAAGACAGGACCCTGGAAGCCTCCTCCCCAAAAACAGATCGATCAAAAACCCGTATCATCTCCTCCTTAAAGTCCTGATACTGGTTAGTACACTCAGCCCTTGCCTCCCAGATTGCCGTGCCCCACTCACGAGCCCGTCCAGTAAGGAGAGATATGACGTAGGCGATACGAGCAGTGCTCCTGGAGTAAGTGTTGGGCTGGAGAGAAAACACAATATCACACTGGGTGAGGAACGAGCGGCATTCAGTGGGCTCCCCAGAGTAACACGGCGGGTTATTGATTCTGGGCTCCGGAGATTCGAAAGCCCTGGAAGTGGCCAGTGGATCGAGGCGGAGATGGTGAACCTGTTCTGTGAGGTTGGAGACTTGGGTGGCCAGGGTCTCAACGGCATGTCGAGCAGCAGACAATTCCTGCTCGTGTCTGCCTAGCATCGCTCCCTGGATCTCGACGGCTGAGTGGAGAGGATCCGAAGTCGCTGGGTCTATTCTTGGTCGGATTCTTCTGTCAGGTGCGTGAATGAGGACCCAAAAGCGAATTAACAAAACAGAGTTTCTTTAATGACGAAACACACGTAGGCTCAGATGGACAGGCAGATTCCGACAGGACAGGACAAGGTTAGATGAACATGCAGATTCCGACAGGACAGGACAAGGTTGCAGCAAACACGACGATAGTCTGGTTCAGGCATGAGTAACACAAACGAGAATCCGACAAAGACAGGAGCAGAAACAGAGAGAGATATAGAGACCTAATCAGAGGGAAAAAGGGAACAGGTGGGAAAAGGGGTGAACGAGGTAGTCAGAGAAGACAAGGAACAGCTGGGGGAAAGAGGGGAAGAAAAGGTAACCTAGTACGACCAGCAGAGGGAGACAGGGTGAAGAGAAAGGACAGAAACAAGACACAACATGACAATACATGACACCAAATAGGGCCATCTTCTGTATACCAATACTACCTTGTCACAACACAACTGATTGGCTCAAACGCAATAAGGAATGAAATTACACAAATGAACTACCTGTTAATTGAAATGCATTCCAGGTGACTACCTCATGAAGTTGTTTGAGAGAATGCCAAGAGCGTGCGGAGCTGTCATCAAGGCAAAGGGTGGCTACTTTGAAGAACCTAAAATATATTTTGATTTGTTTAACACTTTTTTGGTTAATACATGATTATGCAATAGTCATGGAAACGCCTTACTCTGCTTATCTTAAGCGGCGTAATTGTAATGAACACAAGGGGAGACAGAGAGCTGGTTTCAAGCGCATGGCGCAGCAGGTGTTTATTGCAAAGGACCACAGGGGCAGGCATAAGGTCATACACAGGGGGTCCAAAAGGGCTACAGTACAGGCAGGGGAAAGGCTAGTAACGTAGTCCGGGAGATCAGGCAATGGGTTGATAACAGGAAATCCAATAGGCTAAAGTACAGGCAGGGAATAGACACACAAAAAAACAAATCATACACGGGATGAGTAAATCAAGGGAAAGCCGTGTGTCACAAAACAAACAACAACTCGCAGTGATTGGGTGCAAAGAACTGAACTAAATAGTGTGTGATAATGACATACAGGTGTGTGAACAGATGATTCGAATTCAGGTGATTGGGATCTGGAGAGTGAGCTGCGTTCAGGGGATCTAGGTGTTTGAGAGTGTGAGCTGGAAAGTGGGCTGGAAAGTGAGCTGCGTTCAGCGGAGTGAGTTGGAAGCAGACGTTAAAGTAATGTCAAAATCCAATTAAGCATACGCCGATTAAACATCTGGTTTTCTGAGCAATCTTTTATGAGGATTCTGTGTTATGTACTATAGCCCTTTACCATATATGTGATTGAATATTATCTGCTGTTGGCTTGTGTGCATGTATGTATGTGTTATGCAACATAGCTGATTTGAAACATTGTTAACAGTTTCAGGGCCATAGGCCTTTCTCATGATGGAAAAATACAGAATAACATGAAGACAGGAACTGTGCAATGAGTTTGGGGGGCACATTCAGAACGTAGTGTTGCGAGAACAAACGGTCTTTTGTTAGATAACAGGAGCCAGGTGTGAGATAACGGTATCGAGCATGAGCGCATAGATATTCTTCACAGCAACATCTATCAACTGGAGCGCCCAGGGGCTGGGACCAGCTCTGCGCCAACAATCAACGATAGGCTGGGTGAGTCTAAACCACGCCCAGTCTCAACTCTGACAGGCCGGCTCGGAAGCAGGAACTATTTCTGTCAGAGTATATTTATAATATCTTTGTCAAGAACAAGTCAGTTCTCTGTTTGCCCTGCGAGGTGGGACAGAGAGCCCGTATATATGAAAATTGCATTTACCTCTTATTGCTTAGCTAATAAAAAATACATAGTATACAATCGGTGACTCAATGTCATACTTATCCTGATACCAGATTAGAATTGACGCAACTCTAACACTTTTGAATTTTTAGGATGAATACCTTAATTGGGGTGGCAGGTAGCCTAGTGGTTAGAGCGTTGGGCCAGTAACCGAAACGTTGTTAGATCAAATCCTAGAGCTGACAAGATTAAAATCTGTCAAACAATTTGTTCTCAACTGACTTGCCTAGTTAAATAAAGGTTAAACAAAAAAAATCTGCATTTGATCTGTGCATGTGCTAGCACCAGCTGAGCGAGCCTCCCTCTTTAGCGCGAGTGAAGCGAATTCGGAACAACTGAATGTATGGGTCTTTGAAGTAGTTTTCACATACACATTTTACAAGTCCGAACTCATAAGAAAATAAATATAAATACATTTAAATGAACATTCTACCACAGGGACCATGTAACCAAAAATAACATGGTCGCTGTGGTAGAACGGTCATTTTCATTGCTGATATTCTGCATTTATCAGAGTGCCATCAGGTAGCCTGATTTCAGATGTGTCCATGTAAAGAGGATTATTAGGGAAATCGTTTTTCTTTCAAAGCATGTGAATGTTTTAATCACACTATTATATTAAATCTGATTATCCACAATAATCACATTATTGTGTGCATGTAACCGTACTCAGTGAGACAGACCTGCCCAACAGTTCCGACTTTGTTTACATAAGACAACATTGTTTTACTTGAGAAATACTGCACCAAACACCTTAGTTAGATGTAAAATTGCTAACTAAAACATCCTCTGTAAAAATGTATTATAGATTTCTTTATTCTGGGAATTTTGAGGAAGCGAAATAGGCATCCGTGTCTACAGGGTCTCATTGGGGACAAAAATCATTAACCTGTTGCGGAATTGATCAGGAAACGCACCTCCCAGACGGAAATCTCGTTTTTGTAATGAGCAACAGAAAAACACACATGCTAATCGGCATGTTCAGTTGCTCTTTAAGGTCCCGGACTGCATCTTTAACTCCAAAAGTGGTTAGAACCATTAAAGTGTCTAGACACAGTATAAACATAATTTTACCAGGTTCAGGTGAAGAAATTGTAATGACAGTCCACCACAACATACCCAAGAGTTTCCTGATTAGCAAGTGGTAGTTTGGGTTTCATATCATTGTGTATTAAAAACACAGTTTAAGAACATTGTGAGGGGATTTCGCCAGTGGTTGGAAAGGGGAATTGGGCTTCCCGGGAAAATCTTCTCCAAGGTTGCAACAGTAACCAGGGGGTGGGGCTTAGAGAAGGGTCAATTGAATTACTTAAATCAGTCTAGTTGACCCCAGTCTAGTTGACCCCTTGATGCTTTTCAAGGCTGTATACAGTAGATAACCTCTGTGTCAAGGCTGTATTGATAACTTGTGTATCAAGGCTGTATAGGTAACCTATGTATCAAGGCTGTATAGGTAACCTATGTATCAAGGCTGTATAGGTAACCTATGTATCAAGGCTGTATAGGTAACCTATGTATCAAGGCTGTATAGGTTACCTCTGTATCAAGGCTGTATAGATAACTCTATACAACTCCTCTCTCCTCCCCTCCAGACTCCCTGCAGCTCTCTCTCAATGTCTTTGAAGAGGAGGTTTCCCCTGAGCAGCAGCACTGTGAGCAGGAGTGGAGCCCCAGTCTGGGGCAACAGGACCCAGAGCCCACACAGATGAAAGAGGAACAGGAGGAACTCAGGACCAGTCAGACGGAAGGGCAACTTCAAGGGCTCACTCCTTGTGCGTGAAAAGTGAATGTGATCAGGAAGACCCACTTTGGTCCTTGACTCTTCCCCAAAGCCAGACTATGCAGCACAGAGAAAATTACCCAAAACCAATGGGTCTCACACCTTTTGGCACTGTGACCCACCTCAAGGGTTTTCACATTCCCTGTGTCCCTCCAGATAATGAAAAAAATGCCTACAGCCACAACCCAGCCATGAGCAGCCACCCAGTAGGACTTGACAGCAGACCACCACTGAATCTCAACCCGACATCAGATCTCAACCGGTCAATGGGGAAACACGGTTCCAAACCCAGCATCATGTCTAGAAAGACTCACCGCTGTGGTGACTGTGGTGAAACCTTCCCTCTGAAAGCTGATCATCAGAGGCATGTGACTCGGGCCAAAAAGAGACTCAGTGAATGCTGCTACTGCAAGATTCGCTGTAACTCCAACTGTAAACTGAAGGCCCATGTCCAACTCTGTCATGGTGGGAAACCCTGCACCTGCCCTGTCTGTGGCAAGACCATCAAATACAAAGGAGATCTGTCCAGGCATAAGAGGATTCACAAAGGTGAGAAACCATTTAGCTGTGGTGACTGTGGGAAAAGCTTCAGTCTCAAAGGTAACCTAATCAGGCATAAATTGACTCACACAGGAGAGAAATCGTTTAGCTGTGGGGACTGTGGGAAAAGCTTTAGTCTTCAGAATAACCTAACCATGCATAAACTGACTTACACAAAGGATGAACCATTTACTTGTAATCTTTGCGATAAAAGCTTCAGACACAAGAAGACCCTAACTGAACATACACAGACTCACACCAGAGACAAACCATTTAGCCGTGGTGACTGTAGGAAAAGCTTTAATCGCAAGGAGACTGTCACGAGTCCGACCGAGGGTGTTTCCCTTTCCCGGGCAGGTGGCGCTCGGCGGTCGTCGTCACCGGCCTATTAGCTGCCACTGATTGTTTTTCCTTCCCCTCCTTGTATGTTGAGTGGTAGCACCTGTGAATGTTTAATTAGTTTGTCTTTATTAGACAGCCGGCCCGCCTGGTTGTTGTGCGGGATTATTTCTATGTAAACCTTCGGCTCTGTGGTATAGGCACGTGTTAGTGTCTGGTCGGGATTGTTTCCCATTGTACATTTTGATTCCCTGTGTTTTGGGAACGTAACGTTTTTGTGAGCACCCTGTGGTGCATTGGTGCGATTAAAAGACGTGCAGCATTGAACTCTCTGTCTCCTGCATTTGACTCCACACCCACGACACCCGGAGCATTACAGAATCCCGCACCTATCAAATTGATGGAGTCAGCAGGAGCAGCAGCCAACCCTCTCCCATCGATGGAGGAACGGGTTCTCCACCACACCACCGTCCTTCATCGGATCGGATCCGCGATGGATCAAGTGATGGAGAGAATGGACCGATGGGAGAGGAGTGGGCTCCTCTCTCCACCTTCGGCACCCACGGTTCCGGACTCCCCATCTCCCGACTCCAGCACCCTCCATCTGACGCTACCGAGGGCTTATGATGGAGCGGCGGCGGGTTGCCAGGGGTTTCTGCTCCAGCTGGAGCTATACCTGGCCACCATCAGACCCACTCCCTCAGGAGAAGAGAGTGTGAGTGTCCTCATCTCCTGCCTCACGGGTCGTGCCCTGGAATGGGCGAACGCGGTCTGGAATGGTCCAGACTCAGCGCGGGAGCACTACCCAGAGTTTTCCCGTCGCTTCCGCGCCGTGTTTGATCACCCTCTAGACGGCCGAGCGGCGGGAGAACGACTATTTCACCTCAGGCAGGAGAGGAGGAGCGCCCAGGATTACGCGCTGGAGTTCCGGACCTTGGCAGCCAGATCTGGGTGGAACGACAGGGCCCTCATGGACCACTACAGGTGTAGTCTCCGAGAGGATGTCTGCCGGGAGTTAGCGTGTCGGGACACCACTCTGTCACTGGATCAGCTGATTGACATGTCCATTCGACTGGATAATCTGCTGGCTGCCCGCGGGCGTTCAGAGAGGGTCCTGTGCGTTCCACCACCCAGCCCCTCCGCTCCCATTCCGATGGAGTTGGGAGGGGCTGCGCCGAGGGGTACCGGAGGAGGAGGCCTTCCCTGCACCAACTGTGGTCGGAGAGGACACACGTCTGATCGGTGCTGGGGGGGTCCGTCTGGGAGTAGAGATGGCAGGCGGAACGCTTCTCGGTCACCCCAGGTGAGTCAGCATCAAACTCACCCAGAACCCCCTGTTGGCCACATGTTTGTCTTAACTTTTTTCCTTTGCTTTTTTCCCTCTTCCCAGCATAGGGCGCTCGTCGATTCAGGCGCAGCTGGGAACTTTATGGATCGCGGACTCGCCCTTAAGTTAGGGGTTCCGCTGGTGCCGATAGATTCTCCTTTCCCCGTGCACTCCCTAGATAGCCGGCCATTAGGGTCAGGGATGGTCAGGGAGACCACGGTCCCACTGGACATGGTGACGCAGGGGAATCATAGGGAGCGTATCAGTTTCTTTATTATTGACTCGCCTGCGTTTCCAGTGGTGCTGGGGACTCCCTGGCTGGCCCGGCACAATCCTAAAATTTCGTGGAAACAGGGGGTTCTCCAGGGGTGGTCAGAGGAGTGTTCTGGAAGGTGTTTGGGAGTTTCCATCGGTGCCACGTCGGTGGAGAGTCCAGACCAGGGTTCCACGGTGTGCATTCCCCCCGAGTATGCCGATTTGGCAATCGCTTTCAGTAAAGTGAAAGCGACTAAATTACCACCTTATCGACCGGGAAGGGATTGTACGATAGATCTCCAGGTAGACGCTGCGCTTCCCAAGAGTCACGTGTACCCGCTGTCCCAGGAGGAGACGTTGGCAATGGAGACATATGTCACGGAGGCGCTGGGACAGGGGTACATTCGGTCCTCCATTTCACCCGTCTCCTCAAGTTTCTTTTTTGTGAGGAAAAAGGAGGGAGGCTTGCGTCCGTGTATCGATTATAGAGGTCTAAACGCCATCACAGTGGGGTATAGTTACCCTCTACCTCTCATCGCTACGGCGGTGGAATCGTTCCACGGAGCGCAGTTCTTCACAAAACTGGATCTCAGGAGCGCGTATAGTTTGGTGCGTATTCGGAAGGGAGACGAGTGGAAAACCGCATTTAGTACTACATCAGGCCACTATGAGTACCTCATCATGCCGTATGGGTTAAAGAATGCTCCAGCCGTTTTCCAATCCTTTGTAGACGAGATTCTCAGGGACCTGTGCGGGCAGGGAGTGGTGGCTTATATCGATGACATTCTGATCTACTCGGCCACTCACACCGCGCGTGTGTCTCTGGTGCGCAAGGTGCTTGGTAGACTGCTGGAGCATGACCTATACGTCAAGGCTGAGAAATGCGTGTTCTCTAAACGAGCCGTCTCTTTTCTGGGATATCGCATTTCCACCTCGGGGGTAGTGATGGAGGGTGACCGCATTAGGGCCGTGCGTAATTGGCCGACTCCGACCACGGTAAAGGAGGTGCAGCGTTTTCTGGGTTTTGCCAACTACTACCGGAGGTTTATCCGGGGTTTTGGCCAGGTAGCGGCTCCCATCACCTCACTGCTGAAGGGGGGCCCGGTGCGTTTGCAGTGGTCAGCAGAGGCGGACGGAGCATTCAACAAGTTGAAGGCGCTGTTTACTGATGCGCCCGTGTTGGCGCATCCGGACCCCTCTCTAGCATTCATAGTGGAGGTGGACACGTCCGAGGCTGGGGTGGGTGCCGTGCTATCACAGCGCTCGGGTACGCCACCAAAACTCCGACCCTGCGCTTTCTTCTCAAGGAAGCTCAGCCCAGCGGAGCGTAACTATGATGTGGGGGACCGGGAGTTGCTAGCGGTGGTTAGAGCTCTGAAGGTGTGGAGACACTGGCTTGAGGGGGCTAAACACCCCTTTCTCATCTGGACCGACCACCAGAATCTGGAGTATATTCGGGCAGCTAGGAGACTTAACCCACGTCAGGCAAGGTGGGCCATGTTCTTCACCCGGTTCCGATTTACTTTGTCTTATAGACCGGGCTCCCAGAACGTGAAGGCTGACGCACTGTCCCGCCTTTATGACACGGAGGATGGGTCCACCGAACCTACTCCCATCCTTCCCGCCTCGAAGCTGGTAGCCCCAGTGGTATGGGAGGTGGACTCGGACATCGAGCGGGCGTTACGGGCTGAACCCGCGCCTCCTCAGTGTCCAGCGGGGCGAAGGTACGTGCCGCTTGGTGTTCGGGACAAACTGATTCGGTGGGCTCACGTCCTACCCTCCTCGGGTCACCCTGGGGTGACGAGGACAGTGGGGAGCCTTCAGGGGAGGTATTGGTGGCCTACGTTGGCTAAGGACGTTAAGGGTTATGTCTCCTCCTGTTCAGTGTGCGCTCAGAGTAAGGCTCCTAGGCACCTTCCTAGAGGGAAGCTACAACCCCTCCCTGTTCCACAGCGGCCATGGTCACATCTGTCCATAGATTTCCTAACCGATCTCCCGCCGTCTCAGGGGAACACCACGGTTCTGGTAATTGTGGATCGGTTCTCTAAGTCCTGCCGTCTCCTCCCGTTGCCCGGTATCCCTACAGCCCTACAGACTGCGGAGGCGTTATTCACCCATGTCTTCCGGCACTACGGGGTGCCGGAGGACATCGTTTCTGATCGGGGCCCCCAATTCACGTCCCGGGTATGGAGAGCGTTCATGGAACGTTTGGGGGTCTCTGTCAGCCTGACCTCCGGTTATCACCCCGAGAGTAATGGGCAGGTGGAGAGAGTGAACCAGGAGGTGGGTAGGTTTCTGCGGTCGTATTGCCAGGATCGGCCAGGGGAGTGGGCACGATACATTCCCTGGGCTGAAATGGCTCAGAACTCACTACGCCACTCCTCTACTAACGTGTCCCCTTTTCAGTGTGTGTTGGGGTACCAGCCGGTCCTGGCACCATGGCATCCGAGCCAGACCGAGGCTCCTGCGGTGGAGGAATGGGTACAGCGCTCCAAGGAGACCTGGAGGGCCGTCCAGGAATCTCTACGACAAGCGAGTGGACGGCAGAAGAGGAGTGCTGACCGCCACCGCAGTGAGGCCCCCGTGTTTGTACCGGGGGACAGGGTCTGGCTCTCGACCCGAAACCTACCTCTCCGCTTGCCCTGCCGGAAGCTGGGTCCGCAGTGTGTAGGGCCCTTTAAAGTCCTGAGGAGGATAAACGAGGTGTGTTATCGATTACAACTCCCTTCCTATTATCGTATTAACCCCTCGTTTCATGTGTCTCTCCTCAGGCCGGTGGTAGCTGGTCCCCTGCAGGACAGTGAGGTACCGGAGGTCCCTCCCCCCCCGCTGGACATCGAGGGGTCCCCGGCGTACACGATCCGGGCCATTCTGGACTCAAGACGCCGGGTGAGGGGCCTGCAGTACCTCGTGGACTGGGAGGGGTACGGTCCGGAGGAGAGGTGCTGGGTACCGGTGGGGGACATCTTGGATCCCTCCATGTTGAGGGATTTCCATCGCCTCCATCCGGATCGCCCTGCGCCTCGTCCTCCGGGGCGACCTCGAGGCCGGTGTCGGCGCGCTGCGGGAGCCACGCGTCAGGGGGGGGGGTACTGTCACGAGTCCGACCGAGGGTGTTTCCCTTTCCCGGGCAGGTGGCGCTCGGCGGTCGTCGTCACCGGCCTATTAGCTGCCACTGATTGTTTTTCCTTCCCCTCCTTGTATGTTGAGTGGTAGCACCTGTGAATGTTTAATTAGTTTGTCTTTATTAGACAGCCGGCCCGCCTGGTTGTTGTGCGGGATTATTTCTATGTAAACCTTCGGCTCTGTGGTATAGGCACGTGTTAGTGTCCGGTCGGGATTGTTTCCCATTGTACATTTTGATTCCCTGTGTTTTGGGAACGTAACGTTTTTGTGAGCACCCTGTGGTGCATTGGTGCGATTAAAAGACGCGCAGCATTGAACTCTCTGTCTCCTGCATTTGACTCCACACCCACGACACCCGGAGCATTAGAGAATCCCGCACCTATCAAATTGATGGAGTCAGCAGGAGCAGCAGCCAACCCTCTCCCATCGATGGAGGAACGGGTTCTCCACCACACCACCGTCCTTCATCGGATCGGATCCGCGATGGATCAAGTGATGGAGAGAATGGACCGATGGGAGAGGAGTGGGCTCCTCTCTCCACCTTCGGCACCCACGGTTCCGGACTCCCCATCTCCCGACTCCAGCACTGACGCTGACGCTACCGAGGGCTTATGATGGAGCGGCGGCGGGTTGCCAGGGGTTTCTGCTCCAGCTGGAGCTATACCTGGCCACCATCAGACCCACTCCCTCAGGAGAAGAGAGTGTGAGTGTCCTCATCTCCTGCCTCACGGGTCGTGCCCTGGAATGGGCGAACGCGGTCTGGAATGGTCCAGACTCAGCGTGGGAGCACTACCCAGAGTTTTCCCGTCGCTTCCGCGCCGTGTTTGATCACCCTCTAGACGGCCGAGCGGCGGGAGAACGACTATTTCACCTCAGGCAGGAGAGGAGGAGCGCCCAGGATTACGCGCTGGAGTTCCGGACCTTGGCAGCCGGATCTGGGTGGAACGACAGGGCCCTCATGGACCACTACAGGTGTAGTCTCCGAGAGGATGTCTGCCGGGAGTTAGCGTGTCGGGACACCACTCTGTCACTGGATCAGCTGATTGACATGTCCATTCGACTGGATAATCTGCTGGCTGCCCGCGGGCGTTCAGAGAGGGTCCTGTGCGTTCCACCACCCAGCCCCTCCGCTCCCATTCCGATGGAGTTGGGAGGGGCTGCGCCGAGGGGTACCGGAGGAGGAGGCCTTCCCTGCACCAACTGTGGTCGGAGAGGACACACGTCTGATCGGTGCTGGGGGGGTCCGTCTGGGAGTAGAGATGGCAGGCGGAACACTTCTCGGTCACCCCAGGTGAGTCAGCATCAAACTCACCCAGAACCCCCTGTTGGCCACATGTTTGTCTTAACTTTTTTCCTTTGCTTTTTTCCCTCTTCCCAGCATAGGGCGCTCGTCGATTCAGGCGCAGCTGGGAACTTTATGGATTGCGGACTCGCCCTTAAGTTAGGGGTTCCGCTGGTGCCGATAGATTCTCCTTTCCCCGTGCACTCCCTAGATAGCCGGCCATTAGGGTCAGGGATGGTCAGGGAGACCACGGTCCCACTGGACATGGTGACGCAGGGGAATCATAGGGAGCGTATCAGTTTCTTTATTATTGACTCGCCTGCGTTTCCAGTGGTGCTGGGGACTCCCTGGCTGGCCCGGCACAATCCTAAAATTTCGTGGAAACAGGGGGTTCTCCAGGGGTGGTCAGAGGAGTGTTCTGGAAGGTGTTTGGGAGTTTCCATCGGTGCCACGTCGGTGGAGAGTCCAGACCAGGGTTCCACGGTGTGCATTCCCCCCGAGTATGCCGATTTGGCAATCGCTTTCAGTAAAGTGAAAGCGACTAAATTACCACCTTATCGACCGGGAAGGGATTGTACGATAGATCTCCAGGTAGACGCTGCGCTTCCCAAGAGTCACGTGTACCCGCTGTCCCAGGAGGAGACGTTGGCAATGGAGACATATGTCACGGAGGCGCTGGGACAGGGGTACATTCGGTCCTCCATTTCACCCGTCTCCTCAAGTTTCTTTTTTGTGAGGAAAAAGGAGGGAGGCTTGCGTCCGTGTATCGATTATAGAGGTCTAAACGCCATCACAGTGGGGTATAGTTACCCTCTACCTCTCATCGCTACGGCGGTGGAATCGTTCCACGGAGCGCAGTTCTTCACAAAACTGGATCTCAGGAGCGCGTATAGTTTGGTGCGTATTCGGAAGGGAGACGAGTGGAAAACCGCATTTAGTACTACATCAGGCCACTATGAGTACCTCGTCATGCCGTATGGGTTAAAGAATGCTCCAGCCGTTTTCCAATCCTTTGTAGACGAGATTCTCAGGGACCTGTGCGGGCAGGGAGTGGTGGCTTATATCGATGACATTCTGATCTACTCGGCCACTCACACCGCGCGTGTGTCTCTGGTGCGCAAGGTGCTTGGTAGACTGCTGGAGCATGACCTATACGTCAAGGCTGAGAAATGCGTGTTCTCTAAACGAGCCGTCTCTTTTCTGGGATATCGCATTTCCACCTCGGGGGTAGTGATGGAGGGTGACCGCATTAGGGCCGTGCGTAATTGGCCGACTCCGACCACGGTAAAGGAGGTGCAGCGTTTTCTGGGTTTTGCCAACTACTACCGGAGGTTTATCCGGGGTTTTGGCCAGGTAGCGGCTCCCATCACCTCACTGCTGAAGGGGGGCCCGGTGCGTTTGCAGTGGTCAGCAGAGGCGGACGGAGCATTCAACAAGTTGAAGGCGCTGTTTACTGATGCGCCCGTGTTGGCGCATCCGGACCCCTCTCTAGCATTCATAGTGGAGGTGGACGCGTCCGAGGCTGGGGTGGGTGCCGTGCTATCACAGCGCTCGGGTACGCCACCAAAACTCCGACCCTGCGCTTTCTTCTCAAGGAAGCTCAGCCCAGCGGAGCGTAACTATGATGTGGGGGACCGGGAGTTGCTAGCGGTGGTTAGAGCTCTGAAGGTGTGGAGACACTGGCTTGAGGGGGCTAAACACCCCTTTCTCATCTGGACCGACCACCAGAATCTGGAGTATATTCGGGCAGCTAGGAGACTTAACCCACGTCAGGCAAGGTGGGCCATGTTCTTCACCCGGTTCCGATTTACTTTGTCTTATAGACCGGGCTCCCAGAACGTGAAGGCTGACGCACTGTCCCGCCTTTATGACACGGAGGATGGGTCCACCGAACCTACTCCCATCCTTCCCGCCTCGAAGCTGGTAGCCCCAGTGGTATGGGAGGTGGACTCGGACATCGAGCGGGCGTTACGGGCTGAACCCGCGCCTCCTCAGTGTCCAGCGGGGCGAAGGTACGTGCCGCTTGGTGTTCGGGACAAACTGATTCGGTGGGCTCACGTCCTACCCTCCTCGGGTCACCCTGGGGTGACGAGGACAGTGGGGAGCCTTCAGGGGAGGTATTGGTGGCCTACGTTGGCTAAGGACGTTAAGGGTTATGTCTCCTCCTGTTCAGTGTGCGCTCAGAGTAAGGCTCCTAGGCACCTTCCTAGAGGGAAGCTACAACCCCTCCCTGTTCCACAGCGGCCATGGTCACATCTGTCCATAGATTTCCTAACCGATCTCCCGCCGTCTCAGGGGAACACCACGGTTCTGGTAATTGTGGATCGGTTCTCTAAGTCCTGCCGTCTCCTCCCGTTGCCCGGTATCCCTACAGCCCTACAGACTGCGGAGGCGTTATTCACCCATGTCTTCCGGCACTACGGGGTGCCGGAGGACATCGTTTCTGATCGGGGCCCCCAATTCACGTCCCGGGTATGGAGAGCGTTCATGGAACGTTTGGGGGTCTCTGTCAGCCTGACCTCCGGTTATCACCCAGAGAGTAATGGGCAGGTGGAGAGAGTGAACCAGGAGGTGGGTAGGTTTCTGCGGTCGTATTGCCAGGATCGGCCAGGGGAGTGGGCACGATACATTCCCTGGGCTGAAATGGCTCAGAACTCACTACGCCACTCCTCTACTAACGTGTCCCCTTTTCAGTGTGTGTTGGGGTACCAGCCGGTCCTGGCACCATGGCATCCGAGCCAGACCGAGGCTCCTGCGGTGGAGGAATGGGTACAGCGCTCCAAGGAGACCTGGAGGGCCGTCCAGGAATCTCTACGACAAGCGAGTGGACGGCAGAAGAGGAGTGCTGACCGCCACCGCAGTGAGGCCCCCGTGTTTGTACCGGGGGACAGGGTCTGGCTCTCGACCCGAAACCTACCTCTCCGCTTGCCCTGCCGGAAGCTGGGTCCGCAGTGTGTAGGGCCCTTTAAAGTCCTGAGGAGGATAAACGAGGTGTGTTATCGATTACAACTCCCTTCCTATTATCGTATTAACCCCTCGTTTCATGTGTCTCTCCTCAGGCCGGTGGTAGCTGGTCCCCTGCAGGACAGTGAGGTACCGGAGGTCCCTCCCCCCCCGCTGGACATCGAGGGGTCCCCGGCGTACACGATCCGGGCCATTCTGGACTCAAGACGCCGGGTGAGGGGCCTGCAGTACCTCGTGGACTGGGAGGGGTACGGTCCGGAGGAGAGGTGCTGGGTACCGGTGGGGGACATCTTGGATCCCTCCATGTTGAGGGATTTCCATCGCCTCCATCCGGATCGCCCTGCGCCTCGTCCTCCGGGGCGACCTCGAGGCCGGTGTCGGCGCGCTGCGGGAGCCACGCGTCAGGGGGGGGGGTACTGTCACGAGTCCGACCGAGGGTGTTTCCCTTTCCCGGGCAGGTGGCGCTCGGCGGTCGTCGTCACCGGCCTATTAGCTGCCACTGATTGTTTTTCCTTCCCCTCCTTGTATGTTGAGTGGTAGCACCTGTGAATGTTTAATTAGTTTGTCTTTATTAGACAGCCGGCCCGCCTGGTTGTTGTGCGGGATTATTTCTATGTAAACCTTCGGCTCTGTGGTATAGGCACGTGTTAGTGTCCGGTCGGGATTGTTTCCCATTGTACATTTTGATTCCCTGTGTTTTGGGAACGTAACGTTTTTGTGAGCACTGGTGCATTGGTGCGATTAAAAGACGTGCAGCATTGAACTCTCTGTCTCCTGCATTTGACTCCACACCCACGACACCCGGAGCATTACAGAGACGCTAACCAGGCATACATTGACCCACACCGGAGATAAACCTTTTAGCTGTGGTGACTGTGGCAAAAGCTTCAGTCTCCAGAATAACCTAATCAAACATAAAGTCACTCATACAGGAGAGAAATCATTTAGCTGTGGTGACTGTGGGAAAAGTTTCAATCAGAAGGGGCATCTGAACGTGCACGTACTGACTCACACAGGAGAGAAATCATTTAGCTGTGGTGACTGTGGGAAAAGTTTCAATCAGAAGGGGCATCTGAACGTGCACGTACTGACTCACACAGGAGAGAAACTTTTTATGGATATCTTTAAGAAATGGCTTTCTTCTTGCCACTCTTCCATAAAGGCCAGATTTGTGCAATATACGACTGATTGTTGTCCTATGGACAGAGTCTCCCACCTCAGCTGTAGATCTCTGCAGTTCATCCAGAGTGATCATGGGCCTCTTGGCTGCATCTCTGATCAGTCTTGTCCTTGTATGAGCTGAAAGTTTAGAGGGACGGCCAGGTCTTGGTAGATTTGCAATGGTCTGATACTCCTTCCATTTCAATATTATCGCTTGCACAGTGCTCCTTGGGATGTTTAAAGCTTGGGAAATCTTTTTGTATCCAAATCCGGCTTTAAACTTCTTCACAACAGTATCTCGGACCTGCCTGGTGTGTTCCTTGTTCTTCATGATGCTCTCTGCGCTTTTAACGGACCTCTGAGACTATCACAGTGCAGGTGGATTTATACGGAGACTTGATTACACACAGGTGGATTGTATTTATCATCATTAGTCATTTAGGTCAACATTGGATCATTCAGAGATCCTCACTGAACTTCTGGAGAGAGTTTGCTGCACTGAAAGTAAAGGGGCTGAATAATTTTGCACGCCCAATTTTTCAGTTTTTGATTTGTTAAAAAAGTTTGAAATATCCAATAAATGTCGTTCCACTTCATGATTGTGTCCCACTTGTTGTTGATTCTTCACAAACAAATACAGTTTTATATCTTTATGTTTGAAGCCTGAAATGTGGCAAAAGGTCGCAAAGTTCAAGGGGGCCGAATACTTTCGCAAGGCACTGTATATATGTAAACAAAGTTTGATTAGTTTCAATTGATGATGTAATGGTCAAACATTATAACGGGAATCTCCCAGGTTTGCGGTTCAAGGTCTGGTGATGTTCACACTCATTACAAACATGAATATCTGGTTGTTTGTTTTGAAATGTCTCTCTTGGTGGTGAGAAAATAGTCAGACTGATGTTATTTATACATTCCAAATATACAATCCAGACAAAATCTTCCACATGTCCAAGAGTATTTTTTAATTCGTTTTGACATAATGCTGCTCATTCATGTTATTAATTTAAAGTAAGAATCCTTAATTGAAACAATAACAAAGCGGCCTCTGTTTTGCTAAAAAGCTGAGGGATGGGCCAAGAGAAATGGAACCACTCTTAAATTCATAGACAGAGCAATGGAAGCAAGGGCTGACCGTACATATTTTCGAAAGGTATAGTTTTAATAATGTTTTGAGGCTATACTGTGTTTATTTACATTGTTTACAAACATTACCGTAAAACAAAGTTTTTATTCGTCAAGAATCAATTAGTATATATTATTAATTATATTAAAGTCCAAAAATGGATGTAGAAATGAAGGATTCTAGTTTTAAACTTGTATAGGGTAGTGATATACAGTCGACTTCTGAGAACTTCTGAGAACTGATTCTCCCAGATCATCCTGTACGATAACCACTGTTTATCTACATGTAGTTATTGCGTTTCCCTTTACCACTGGCCTGTGTGGGCTGCCTTGCACAATAGTAAACCCCCATCCAGCTGATGGCGCTGTTGTGTGTTTCTGGGCTTGCCACCCACTAGAACCAAGGAGTTCTCTAAAACCTAACTCTCATTTGACTGAAAATAGCTAATCTACAGTTGTTGCGTGTGTTGTTAGATGAGCGCTTAACGGTGGGGCAGTTGTGAAAATGGTAGCTGAGTACGAGGAGGAAATTGATCGGCTACGGAAACTGCTGGTCTCCTGATCACGCCGGAGAAAAAACTATGTAGAATAGGTATGTACAGTCGTGGCCAAAAGTTTTGAGAATTTGTCACAAAGTTTGCTGCTTCAGTGTCTTTAGATATTTTTGTCAGATGTTACTATGGAATACTGAAGTATAATTACAAGCATTTCATATGTTTCAAAGGCTTTTATTGACAATTACGTGAAGTTGATGCAAAGAGTTAATATTTGCAGTGTTGACCCTTCTTTTTCAAGACCTCTGCAATCCGACCTGGCATGCTGTCAATTAACTTATGGGCCACATCCTGACTGATGGCAGCCCATTCTTGCATATTTAATGCTTGGAGTTTGTCAGAATTTGTGGGTTTTTGTTTGTCCACCCACCTCTTGAGGATTGACCACACGTTCTCAATGGGATTAAGGTCTGGGGAGTTTCCTGGCCACTTAGTTATCCCTTTTGCCTTATGGCAAGGTGCTCCATCATGCTGGAAAAGGCATTGTTCGTCACCAAACTGTTCCATGATGGTTGGGAGAAGTTGCTCTCGGAAGATGTGTTGGTACCAACCTTTATTCATGGCTGTGTTTCTTAGGCAAAATTGTGAGTGAGCCCACTCTATTGGCTGAGAAGAAACCCCACACATGCATGGTCTCAGGATGCTTTACTGTTGGAATGAAACAGGACTGATGGTAGAGCTCACCTTGTCTTCTTCGGGTAAGCTTTTTTCCGGATGCCCCAAACAATCGGAAAGGGGATTCATCAGAGAAAATGACTTTACCCCAGTCCTCAGCAGTCCAATCCCTGTACCCTTTGCAGAATATCAGTCTGTCCCTGATGTTTTTCCTGGAGAGAAGTGGCTTCTTTGCTGCCCTTCTTGACACCAGGCCATCCTCCAAAAGTTTTCACCTCACTGTGCATGCAGATGCATTCACACCTGCCTGCTGCCATTCCTGAGCAAGCTCTGTACTGATGGTGCCCGATCACGCAGCTGAATCAACTTTAGGAGACAGTCCTGGTGCTTGCTGGACTTTCTTGGGTGCCCTGAAGCCTTCTTCACAACAATTGATTTAGGTGCAATCTTAATGGCAGCAATATCCTTGTCTGCAAAGCCCTTTTTGTGCAAAGCAATGATGACGGCACATGTTTCCTAACCATAGTTGACAGAGGAAGAACAATGATTCCAAGCACCACTTTCCTTTTGAAGCTTCCAGTCTGTTATTCGAACTCAATCAGCATGACAGAGTGATCTCCAGCCTTGTCCTCGTCAACACAACACCTGTGTTAACGAGAGAATCACTGACATGATGTCAGCTGGTCCTTTTGCGACAGGGCTGAAATGCAGCGGAAATGTTTTTGGGGGGATTCAGTTCATTTGCATAGCAAAGAGGGACTTTGCAATTAATTGCAATTCATCTGATCACTCCTCATAACATTCTGGAGTATATGCAAATTGTTATTTTTGATGCAAGGTGATTTGTAGGTCAGTCAGTCGGCAGTCACCTGCACTGTCGGCTGCAATGTCGAACAAGCCTAGTGTCACGAAAACCTAACCAAAACTACATGCCCCACATTCTGGTCACATGACAAGAGAAAAAAAAACTGTTGGGGGAGGTTCTCTAATGCACTGTTCAACCAATCCAGTAAATGTGGAGTTAAGAGGAAATGTTGCCCATAGAGATGGAAAGAAGCCTCATAATTGGATCTGTGCCATTAAGGCTTCTGTGACAGAATGGACATCGACATTGAGGCTATCACATTTTGAAGTAGTTCATTTCCTTTTCATGATTGGCCAATATACCATGGCAAGGGCTGTGTCCAGGCGTTCCGTGTTGCGTTGTGCATAAGAACAGCCCTTAGCCGTGGTATATTGGCCATATACCATACCTCCTCGGGCCTTATTGCTTAAGTATACCACTCAGCCAGTGGAGGCTCCTCGGAGAAGGAAGGGGAGGACCATCCTCTTCAGTGAATTTCATAAAAGTATAATTGTAAACCAGTTAAAAAGTTATACTTTTTATATAAAACTATACTAAACATATTCATATCACTAAATAATTTAATAGAACAATGTTTTGCAAGGTCTACAGTAGCCTCAACAGTACTCTCTAGGGTAGCACCTTGGTGTAGCCAGAAGATAGCTAGCTTCCGTCCTCCTCTTGGTACATTGACTTCAATACAAAACTTAGGAGGCTCTTTGTTCTCACCCCCTTCCATAGACTTACATAGTAATTATGACAACTTCCGGAGGACGTCCTTCAACCTATCAGAGCTCCAGCAGCATGAACTGACTCGTTGTCCACCCGATCAAATGATCCGAGAATTAATTTAGTACTGAAAGCATAAGCTACAGCTAGTTAGCACTGCAGTGCTTAAAATGTGGTGAGTAGTTGACTCAAAGAGAGAGAAAGACAATAGTTAAACAGTTTTCAACAAATTAATTTCTTCAAAAATGAAGGAGACGTAAGAGAGAGTGAGTGTGCCTTTTTTTCACTCTGTTTCACTTAGCTAGCAAATGCAGCTGGCTAGTTTAGCCTACTCAAAACCCGGCTCAAACAGAGGAATGCTATGTTAGCTAGCTGGCTATGACTATCCAACACAACACTGGAACTCTTCCAAGTCAAGGTAAGCTTTTGGCTTTATTAATGTATGCTTACTGACTATAACCTAACGTTACTGCATGATTGTAGCGGGTTTACTAACGCATTAGTTCTATTAGCTATGTTGACTAGTATGTTACTTTAACTAATATGGAGATCACGATGTAGGCTGTGTGTAGTGGTTATGACATGGTTTGGCTTGGAATGTTTTTTTGCCTGATCACATACAGCTGATGTGTTGTGCAAGTCCACAAACAAAGGGAACGGTGAGAGGAGGAGAGTGCATAGAGGCGAGAAGGAATACAACGTGGCTGCTATGAAAGCGAACTGTGTTTATGTGTGATCAGGTGTGTATTCATTCTGCCGATTCTGTTGAAAAACATTTCTTAAACGGAAGCAAACGAAACAGGGATAAAAATACCTGAATTTGTCCAATAGAAACTCCCGTTTGCAACTGTTGGACTAATGATTACACCCTAGATAAGCTAGATGCAGGCAAGAGTGTGCAGGATGGTGTTTTTAACCTTTATTTAACTAGGCAAGTCACTGTCTGTCACCTCAAATTTTTCTCTCGACCTGTGTGCAACTACATTGTAAACTTTCATTCATAGGCTAGTTTGTAGCAACCTCATGATGGGTATAGAGAACATTTGAGAATCATGTAGTAGCCTAAACCTATCGATGTTACATTGAACTGGGTGAATGGAATATGAAAGACAGTCATCCAACATGCTGTAATAGAAATAAGGCCATGCTCATGAATTTTGTTTTTGTCCTCCCTCATCATAAACGGCACTGACCGCCACTACACAAGTCCATTACGCAGCTCCTCAGATTTGTTTACATAAGACAACACTTCACCAATGTTATGTTGAAGTAGCTGGCTCTTAGGCTCTAAGCCCTTTATGGAGTGGTCCCTTGCTGATGTGTTTGATACAGTGCAGGCAGTTGAGGGGAGTGTGGCTCATAATAATGTCTGGAATGGAGTAGAATGGCTGGAATGGAGTCAATGGAATGGTATCAAACGAATGGTATCAAACACATGAACGTGTGTGACACCATTCTATTGACTCCATTCTGGACATTATTATGAGCCGTCCTCCCCTCACATCCTCCACTGGTTTGATACTCATGTCTTGCCACTGATCGTGGACTTCAGGAGACAGCAGAGGGAGCCTTCCCCCCGTCCACATCGACGGGGCCACAGTGGAGAAGGTGAAAAGATTCAAGTTCATCGGCGTACCCATCACTGACAATCAAATGGTCCACCCAAACAGACAGGCTGAAGAAATTTAGCTTTGCACCTAAGACCCTCACAAACTTTTACAGATGCACCAGAGAGCAACCTTTCGGCTGTATCACAGCCTGGTACTGCAACTGCTCCTTCCGCAACCGCATTGCTCTCCAAAGGGTGGTGCGGTCTGCCCAACGCAGAAGGCAAGGAAGATCATCAATAACCTTAACCACCCGAGCCACGGCCCGTTCATGCCGTTACCATCCAGAGGGCGAGGTCAGTACAGGTGCATCAAAGCTGGAGACCTAGAGACTGAAAAACAGCATCTATCTCAAGGCCATCAGACTGTTAAATAGTCACCACTAGCTTGTCCCCGCTCAGTACCCTGCTCTGAACTTTAGTCACTGTCACTAGCAGGCTACCACCCGGGTTACTGTACCATGAACCTTAGAGGCTGGTCTATGTACATAGTCATTATGTTTACATACTGTTTTACCCACTTCATATGTGAGAGAGAGGGTGGAGAAGGGGGAAGCGAGAGAGAAAGGAATGAAGAAAGGGAGAATGAGGGAGAAGATAAAGAGAAGGGAAGGGAGAAACGAGAGCAGAGACAGGGAAAGATTGCGAGAGAGGGGATAGGATGAGGAGGAAGAGAGAGAGAGAGCTGGAAGGAAAGAGAGGAGGGAGGGAGAGGGAAAAGAGAATGGTTTTTACCTGGTTGAAAGAAGCGTAATTTGTCAGTCATCAAATTAGGTTATGAAAAGAGGAGTGAGAGGAGGATAAAAAGGAAAGAATAGGAAGTGATGTATGAGGTAGTGTAATTATGAAAGCCCTTCTCTCTCCATCCCTCTCTCTCTCCCTTACCCTTTCCCTCTCCCTCCTCACTCTCTCTCCCTTACCCCTTCCCTCTCTCTCGCCCTCCCTATTTCTTTCTCTCCCTCCCTCTTTCTCTCGTCCTCCATCCCTTTTTCTCTCTCTCTTTTCACTGTTCTCCAGACATTTATGACAGCATGCCAAGGTCTCAGACACATCTTATCTGAGTGCACGCACACACACACACAATTAAATGACTGCTACTACACAACACATTACAGTAAACCGCACAAACTTGTGTAGTGGTTCCACACCTCCATCTAGTGGTAAGATTGTATTAACATGTGACATTAGAAAGACATGCATTACAAGATTCAGCGTTTTCTTTCAGATATTGTCTGAAGCCAGGACAAAGGACAATAGGGAGATGCTGTCATCTCTGCCAAAGCATAACGCAAGCACTCTCTAAAATGATATCTCAAGATGCTGTGCAGTTTTGTTTGATTTTCAAAATTGTTAGTTTTCGGGGTTTGATGCAAAGACACAGACGATCATTGATAATCCAAATGAAAATGTTGTTCTGTCTTCTTCATTTTTTTTTCTCTCATCAAAGCAAGCACATCAGTTGAAAACGAAAAACCTGAGTAGCTGGTGTGTGCGGTCACCAAAATGCCAGAGGATTTAAAGAGAGAGGACTTTGTGAGTGTAATCATTTCATTTGTTTGATCACATTTATTCAGAGAGTATGGCTCGTTTGTAAATTGGCAATATGTAACCTAAATGAAACCAGTGAAAAAAAAGCAACAATGCAACATTCCTTCCAGTGCTACATCATAGACGTCCTATTTCTAATATAATAGATCACTATAGATTTCATTCGTTTATGAAAAACACTAACAAGCTGTGATCTCTGTCTCTGAAATTCTAGGTTGATCTAAGCTTTGGCGATCAGGTGGCCAAGGAGAAGTTCCTGATCAGCAACAAAAAACAAGACCTGATTGAGGTGCTCTTCACCAGGGAGGAGATGGTGTTGTTCTCCGTGTCGGGCAGGAAATCAAACAATCGTTCAAGATTCTGTGACAAAGCCAGCTTTGTCAAGCAACAAAGTGCTCGCTCTTGTTGGTATGACTCTAATGAGCTATGCTTAAAATTGTTACATCATTTTTTATTCCAATTTTGATGTAGATCTTCCTTATGACGTTGCTTTCGCAACACTCGCATTAACATCTGCTAACCATCTGTATGTGACAAATAACATTTGATTTGTTTTGATTTATGAATGTAAGAGCGTGCAGGTATATTATTCAAATGATGTACAGTACGTCATGATTCATATTTGTGTTTTATTGAACTTTTTAGCTCATGTCCAGAGATGTTTTGAGGGGGTGGACAAGACCTCAATGAGGACTGCCAGTTATGGTCTACAAGCTACAGGACATCGTCACCCAACTGAAGCCAAAAGCAGAATAAAATAAATGAAAACAACCTATTAATAAATCATGTTTTTTGTGCTAGATGAAAGCTAGGTATTCATTTCTAACCCTTTGGCCACGTTGAATAAATCCCATGAAATACACACAAAAAATCCAATGAATAACCAATGGTAATAGTATAGCAACCCCATCCAATGAATAACCCATTAACATCCAATGGGAATATGAGATAATCCCAATGATAATCTTGTTAATTGAGAGTGGGGGGAATCCAATCCAATGGGATAGTTCCAATGAGAATCCTATGGCATTTTCCCTTTGGGAATCCAATGGTAATTTTTATAGAGGATCCAGCACGTCCAGTCTGCAACTAGCCATGGGGGTTTAGAAGACAGCAGTGCGCTTGCAAGTCGGGAATTGAGGAAGTACCGCCATAGGTTTACAGCTAGTAATGTCGCACTAGCCATTGATTTATGAGCTAGTAGCTACTAAAACAGTAGTTGTCAAACCTCTCCTTGGGGTCCAGAACTAGCACACCTGATTCAACTTGTCAACTAATCATCAAACCCTCGATTAGGTGAATCAGGTGTGCTAGTTCAGGGCTTAAACAAAATGGTGAGATGTCTGGGGGTCCCCTACTGTAGGTGAAGCTATATATAGTACAGTTTGATTATATATAATAGAATTTACGTCCTAATTGTTGAATATTTCAACTGAGTCTGTGTGAACCAAAAAATAAACCTATTTATTCTGATACTGGGAAAGAAGGGGAGGTCTCCCTTTATTATCCGTGGATATTTCAATTGCCACACTTGGCTGATGGTCATTATGAAAAATCTGAATTTAATGATAGGAGACATGCAATGAAGTGGATTCATCATCGGCCGAATTATCAGTGATTTACATAGCACTAAAATGACTTGGATAAGAGTAGTTTCAGACGAGAGCCATTTCCTTCCCCAAAGCATACCCCTTTTGAGTCAATTAAATCAATCAAGAAAAGCATTAGTTTTATATTTTATGGTGCAGTCATTTAAGAGGGATCTTTATAAATGTTACCCTTTAAACATGGTCATGATGTATTTGATAGACTAGACATTCTGTCATCACGGCATATTACACTGAACAGAAATATAAATACAGCATGTAAAATGTCGGTCCCAGGGCCGCATTAATGCAGGGGCTTACTGGGCCTGAAGCCCCTGGGCCCAGAAATGAACATTCAATTCTCTGCCAAAAACTCTGGTGGATATTCCTGCAGTTAGCATGCCAATTGCACACTCTTGACATGTTTGGCATGGTGTTATGTGACAAAACTGCACATTTTAGAGTGGCTTTTTACTGTCCCCAGCACATGGAGCACCTGTGGAATGATCGTGCTGTTTAATCAGCTTCTTGATATGCCACACCTGTCAGGTGGATGGATTATCTTGGCAAAGGAGAAATGTTCACTAACAGGGATGTAAACAAATTTGTGGACAAATTTAGAGAAAAATAAGCTTTTTATGCACATATGGAACATTTCTGGGATCTTTTATCTCAGCTCATGAAACACTTTACATGTTGCTTCTATATTTTTGTTCAGTGTAATAAAATATAATAAATGTTAAAAAATGCTAAATTAATTAAATATATAGGGTATATATTATATATATATATATATATATATATATATATATATGTAGTATATGTGTATATGTAGTATATATTTTGTCTTTTTTCTTTACTCAGGAGCTGCTCTCAGGAGCCCTCTTTCAATGAGTGTAGACAGCCTGCTGCTGCCGGCTGCCACTCTGCTAATCATCTGATGGGGGGAGGAGAGGAGGTAGGGGGCCCATGTGGGTAACTGGGGGGGCCCTGTCTTGATTGGGGAACTGATTCATAAAAATAAAAACTGCATAATAAATAAATGTGACTGGTCAATTCTGTTAGTCAGGGGCTGGGCCCAAGCCCGTAGGTGAGCTCTTGAGGCAAAATGTTAAAAAAATAAAGTGTTTTATTAATTATAATTATTTATCCAACAATAGGAGCCCGCTTCCAATGTTCAAAATACACCAGAGAACATAATTTAGCCCCAGAGGATCAATAGTTTATAAAAAAATAACTGTGGATTCAGTTTTATCGCAAGCGCATACAGGTATCTGCCAAAATAAAGGAAACACCAACATAAAATTTGTTAAAAGAGTGTTGGGCCAAGCATGAGCTGCCAGAACAGCTTCAATGCACCTTGGCATAGATTATTCAAGTGGACCTAAACCATGCCAGGAAAATGCACCCCACACCATAACGTACTTTGTATCCTTTGTTTACTCAAGTGTTTCCTTTATTTTGGCTGTTACCAGTATGCCTACAGATGGGAAGGCTGCAGTTTAGGCAGCATTCTTGTCAAATATACAGCTTGTTGCATTGTGGTCAAAGACATATAATCAATAGAAGGGTTTTGTAACCTCTTGCCCTGTCAACTTGACTGTTAAACTCATGGGTACAATAGCAATGGATGCTAGCCCTGACTTGAATAGGAACTGACATCTATGGATTATATTTCTATGGTTGGTTGCAGCTGTTGGTTTGCCTTATGGGATTTCAAAATACAATTGGGGGATAGAACGTACAGTTTGGAAAGCAAATGACTACTGCTAAAAAAAGAGAAGACAAATCTGTCTGTAGAACCAATAGAAGGAAAAAAATTCTCAACAAGTCCCAATTTTTAGCTAACAGCAGCACTGTTTTTCAAGGTAGCTCATCTTGAGATAGACTACTGCCACGACGAGAGCATCAGCCATCACCGTGAGTAGCCATTGGCTTCATCTTCATAATTAGGTGAGTCAGTGTGCAACTGGAAATTGTGTTTAGTAGCCTACTGTAGCCTATGATATATATATGTTCTCCTAATATTGTACAATCTGAGTCCCGGGCCTTATGATTTCTTAATCTGGCCCTGGTTGGTCCCATGTTTCATGAGCTAAACAAAAAGCTTATTTCTCTCAAATGTTGTGCACAAATTTGATTAGTTAACATTTCTCTTCTGCGAGATAATCCATCCACCTGACAGGTGTGGCATGTCAAGAAGCTAATTAAACAGCATGATCATTACAGAGGAGCACCTTGTGCTGGGCACAGTAAAAGGCCACTCTAAAAAGTGCAGTTTTGATCATCTGAGACCAGCCACCCGGACAGCTGATGAAACTGTGGGTTTGCACAACCAAAGAATTTCTGCACAAACTGTCAGAAACCGTCTCAGGAAAGCTCATCTGCATGCTCGTCATCCTCACCAGGGTCTTGACCTGACTGCAGTTCAGTGTTGTAACCGACTTCAGTGGGAAAATGCTCAACTTCGATGGCCCCTCGCATGCTGGAGAAGTGTGCTCTTCACGGATTAATCCTGGTTTCAACTGTACCGGGCAGATGGTAAACAGTGTGTACAGCGTTGTGTGGGCGAGTGGTTTGTTGATGTCAACGTTGTGAACAGAGTGCCCCATGAGGGTGGTAGGGTTATGGTAATGACAGGCATAAGCTACAGGGAGATATGTATACTGTAGCTAAGAAAGTAATACTAAGTGTATGTTGTGTAGGAAGATGTTAGTAGCCCATGTGCCTATTTACCTCTCTTAATTTCGTCTACTGTTCTGACTGTTCTACTGTAGCCTATAACCTGTTTTAGAGAAATGTAATCATTGAATATTGTAAGAGCTTTCATTGTCTGCTAATATGCCCCCTTTATTTACCTTACGGTTCTAACTTGGTGTACAGGGAGAGCCCTGTAAGAACGGCCCAAGTTCTGAATTCTGTCCCTGTACATTTCAAAAGTGCTAAACAAATAGTTATATTGACTAACGTTACGTCCGTCCTAGCTCGCTCATTGTCTTAATCGAAATTACAGATGGCCTCTTATCCGCTTGTCGTCCCCTTATGCCATAATTTGTACATCTCAATTGTCAGTAGAACCCACATTTGTTTAAGCAAGTAAGCCATATCAGCTATGTTTTTTTTAAAGGCAGTAAACGAGGCTGAATGAATTGTTTCGCTGCCAGTCAAGGCTCCGCTGATAGCCAGGTGTAGAGTGGTAAGATATTGGGACTTTATGTAGGCCCTAACAGTTTGTGAGCACCGTTTGTCGCTGTTATACTGCAATTAATGTATTGTTTAGTGTTGTGATGTGCAGTGCAGTGGCTTTGCTGGCCTGCATTCCACCTTTTTTTGCCCCACCAAGATTTACATGCTAAAATCGCCACTGGAAATGAGTCTCAAACGAAGAAATGAATATAACGACACGTCCTGACCAAACATCCTCAGCATGAAGGTAAACCCAGGAACTTCTTTCAGTACCGGGCAGAATGCTTCAGGAAACACTGCTTTGACAGTGGAAAAGTAGCTAAGTCAGCTAGCAAGGCACTGATGTCATTTTATAACAGAAGCAGAAATGTATTTTATTTAACTAGGCAAGTCATTTAAGAACAAATTATTGTTTTCAACGATGGCCTAGGACACAGTGGGTTAACTGCCTTGTTCAGGGGCAGAACGACAGATTTGTACCTTGTCAGCTCGGGGATTCGATCTTGCAACCGTTACTAGTCCAACGCTCTAACCAGTAGGCTACGCTGGCGCCCCAAAAATAAGGGAGTACTATCTCTTGTAGTTGATGTGAGTTTCTCTTCCAAACAATCCCGTGGCCTAGTACACAGCTAATAGCTAACGTCAACCAAAGCAAGTAAGCTAGCTACCTACTGAGTGCAACCGTAAATTACAGTAAATACAGATGAAGATGAAAAATGATCAGGCTTACTGTACAACTTACTGTAGAAATTATTGTTGAAAACAAATCTAGATTGAAACTGTTGCTGTTAAAATACAAGTAATAATTATTATTCTGAACTGGAATAAATTGATTGAAGCGAGATGCTTTTTGAGGCAAACACACATAGTTCTGGGTTGCTCATCATCTACAGCAGGAAGCGGTCTCCTGCCTGACTGAGAAAGCAGTAGATGTTCTGATCCAGTTTGGCACCACATACTTATGCAAGTCAGGGTTCTCAACTCTGGCATACTTAAAAAACAAGAACAGAAACAGACTCCATCCTGAGCGTGACCTCTGTGTTGCACTGTCAAAACCTGAGCCCAGAATAGTTATTCCAGTTCAGAATAAACACATATTTATTGTATTTTAACAGCAACAGTTCTAATTTAGATTTTGTTTTCAACAATACTTTCTACAGTACAGTAGGCCTAATCATTTCTCATCTGTTCTGTTATCAAAAACTGAGCCTGTGTGTGTGTTTTCTGTTCTAAATCTGTGTGATGTGATCAATCAGTTTATTCCAGTTCAGAATAAAAATGATTTATTGTATTTTAACAGAAACAGTTCCCACCTAGACAGATATGTAGGAGTGTTTTTAATGGGGAAAACAAACACGAAAAGCTATTTATATGGGTATTTCATTTCATTGTTATTTGTTCTTATCTATATTGCTTTTGTTTTAGGCATAAGGGAGATTAAATGTACCAACATTTACGCATAGTTGCATATTTTCATAAACTTGGGTCCCAGGGAAACAAAACACATGTAATTTGGGTCTCAGGCTGAAAACGTTTAAGAACCCCCGGTGTAGAGAATCATTTTACCATCGAAACCGCTGTGAAATATATTTTCCATAAGCAAAAATATTGTATTTTCAGCTGGTGTACAAAACCGAAAGTAAAAGACGAAAAAACTCAATTTGAGAACGGGAAGCATAGAAATAATGCAGATAGAACAGATCTACCACTTCTTAGACTTGCTTTAAATGAGAATGACAGATTGTATGTGCATTTGGTCGGGTTGCCCAAAAAGTTCCATATTGCACTGTTTTAGTAGCATAATCCTACATCTCTAACCTGATTTTAATTCTTTACTTTGGACCTTAATTCATTTGGACCAGGCAACATGTCATCAGATCTAAACTGAAAAGGTCAGTAGCCTCATTTATCAAGGCAAGGTGGGGCCTGGAGGAAATAGTAGTAAATTACATTTTTTTTGTGTCTAATATCACCATGAATTAAAAAGGAAATTGCACTTCCATCATACTATAGCTCCAGTTTGAGATACAGTAGTCTATACGACGGCCTTAACCATGGTTTTGCTCTGGTATTTCCAGGTCATTTCATCCACATTAGGGAGAGTTTATATTTGTGATGCTACTTTTAATAAAAGGAACTGCTCACCCTTTTCATATCGGTCTGAATAATTGATGGTCATTTGTTTTATTGCCATCAGGGGGCAGCAGTGAGCTGAAGTGTTTCTCCTCGAGAGGCTCTGCTGAACTGAAGTGTGAAATGAGGAGACACAGAGAGCTTGGTGAGTGGGGATTTAACCACTTGGTATAACCATACAGTATATGGTATGATGACAAGGGCAATTCAATAAGCTGTAGTGGAACTAAGTCAAGTTATGTGCTCAAAAAGCAATAGTTCCAAGAAGCATTTCGCTACACCCGCCATAACATCTGCTGAATATGTGCATGTGACCAATAAAATTAGATTTTGATTTGAATGTACAGATGTAGGATCTTAATTTGACCTATATTGTCACAGCAAAATGTAAACGTTTGGTCAAAGGGTAGCGACTAGCGGCATGCTAGCTGTTCCCATAGATTTCCAATCATTCAGCCAATAACTATTCATTTAAAAGCGCATCTTGGCAGAAATATATATATATATATATATACTGTATACTGAACAAAATGATAAAACGCAACTTGTAACAATTTCAAATATGTCACTGAGTGACAGTTCATATGTGTAAATCAGTCAATTGAAATGCATTTATTAGGCTCTACTCTATGGATTTCACATGACTGGGAATACAGATATGCATCTGTTGGTTACAGATACCTATACCTACCTAAAACAATGGTCCTCAGTATCTCATCAAGGTATTTGTGTGCATTGAAATTGCCATCGAGGAAATTCAATCGTGTTCGTGGTCAGTAGCTTATGCCTGCCCATACCATAACCCCACCTCCACCATGGGGCACTCTGTTCACAATGTTGACATCAGCAAATCGCTCGGCCACAAGACACATGGTCTGTGGTTGTGAGGCCGGTTGGATGTACTGCCAAATTCTCAAAAACAACGTTGGAGGCAGCTTATGGTAGAGAAATAAACATTCAATTATCTGGCAACAGCTCTGGTGGGCATCCCTGCAGTCAGAATGCCAAATGCACGCTCCCACAAAACTTGAGTTACCTGTGGCATAATGTTGTGTGACAAAACTGCACCTTTTAGAGTGGGATTTTATTGTCGCCAGCACAAGGTGAACCTGTGTAATGATCATGCTGTTTAATCAGCTTCTTGATATGCCACACCTGTCAGGTGGATGGATTATCTTGGAAAAGGATAAATGCTCACTAACAGAGATGTAAACAAATTTATGCACAGCATTTTAGAGAAATAAGCTTTTTGGAACATTTCTGGAAACTTTTCTTTCAGCTCATGAAACAGGGGACCAACACTTTACAAGTTGCGTTTATATTTTTGTTCATTGTACAGTACCAGTCAAATGTTTGGACACACCTACTCATTCCAGGGTATTTCTTTATTTTACTATTTTCTACATTGTAGAATAATAGTGAAGACATCAAAACTATGAAATAACACATATGGAATCATGTAGTAACCAAAAAAGTGTTAATCAACATGAAGGTCAGTCAATGCGGAACATTTCAAGAACTTTGAGAGTTTCTTCAAGTGCAGTCGCAAAAACCATCAAGTGCTATGATGAAACTGGCTCTCATGAGGACTGTCACAGGAAAATAATACCCAGCGTACCTTGCTGCAGAGGATAAGTTAATGAGAGTTAACTGCACCTCAGATTACAGCCCAAATAAAAGCTTCACAGAGTTCAAATAACAGACACATCTCAACATCAACTGTTCAGAGGTGACAGTGTTAATCAGGCCTTCATGGTTGAATTGCTGCAAAGAAACCACTACTAAAGAACACCAATAAGAAGAAGAGACTTGCCAAGAAACACAAGCAATGGACAATAGACCGGTGAAAATCTGTCCTTTGGTCTAACGAGTCCAAATTTGAGACTTTTGGTTCCAACCACCATGTCTTTGTGAGACGCAGAGTAGATGAACGGATGATCTCCATATGTGTGGTTCCCACCGTGAAGCATGGAGGAGGAGTGATGGTGTGGGAGTGCTTTGCTGGTGACACTGTAGCGATAAGCCATCCCATTTGGTAAGCGCTTAGTTGGACTATAGTTTGTTTTTCAACAGGACAATGACCCAACACACTTCCAGGCTGTGTAAGGGCTATTTGACCAAGACGGAGGGTGATGGAGTGCTGCATCAGATGACCTGGCCTCCACATTCACCCGACCTCAACCCAATTGAGATGGTTTGGGATGAATTGTAACGCAGAGTGAAGGAAAAACAGCCAATGGTGCTCAGCATATGTGGGAACTCCTTCAAGACTGTTGGAAAAGCATTCCAGGTGAAGCAGGTTGAGAGAGTGCCAAGAGTGTGCAAAGCTGTCATCAAGGCAGTGTGGATTTGTTTAACATTTTTTGGGGTTACTACATGATTCCATATGTGTTGTTTCATAGTTTTGATGTCTTCACTATTATTCTACAATGTAGCGGAAACACTGATACTGTTTATATAACCGTGTGTGTGTGTGTGATGGGAGGGGGGGTTCAGGGAATTTATGTAAATCACGAAGCTCATCTGCATTTTCTCAGCAACAAAAGAGTGATCAAATTAAGATCCCACATCTGTACCTGGCAAATGTTTAGTTTAGTTTTTAAACTGGATTGAGCTACTTACGTTTCATGAGTAGTTAGTAGGGGCCAGGGGTTAGTTAGGGCAAATAAATGGTTGTAAAATATTTGATTTCACCTCACTTTCTATTTGTCAGTGTGCTTGTTGTTGTGCAAATTTGTTATGCAATTTGGAACATGTATTTTCAGCATCCAAAGCAGAGTCCTGTCTCAGAGTGGATGATGCTGGCCAGAGTTGCTTGCAAGGTAATTGGTACTCTAATTGTGCAATGAACTTATAAATAGTGTTTAGGGGAAACAATACTTTATTGACACAATTATATTGTCTCAGAATATTTTCTTCAAAGATTGTTCGGGGGGCTGTTTACAGCTTTAATTAACATTTTATGATCAGATGATATGTTCTGGGGAAGGACAGTAGGGCCAAAACATTAGCAGCATTTTCAAATAAAAAATTATAACAGTGTGTTGGCGCCTCTCCTTTTGACCAATCAGATAACAACACCTATAACATTAATAGTTGCATTGTCTCTAATGTTCTTGTCCATGACATTCAGATCAGTTACGTCCTTTACTGAATTGGTTCAAATTAGATTGTTATTATGATGGTGACCTGATTCCATAAATGAGGGGACAGTGATTTTTTTGGGGGGGGGGGGATTCCACTGACTGATGACAGGGGTGTGATGGTTTCGAATGCAGTCAACTGGACAGGCTGAGGTTTCCAAGACATGATCTACTGGGCCTTGATCTGATCTATTACTTGGCTCAGTATTAATTTAATCCCAGTATGTGTTTTTCCTTTTCCAATAAAAAAATAATCTTTGGAGAAAAACAATATTTTGTTTTCATAACACAAACAAGTAATTTGCTGTTTGTCATTGTCGATTTCCCAGGCAGATAATTCATTTGGTTATTAGGCACACATTATATTATGCCTCCGGAAAAGCTATACTTGTGCTCCAATCACATAATGGTGATTTGTGGAAAATGAATAGGGGGATTGTCAGGGAAGTCGGGCTTGTTTTCCGATAAGGTCATTAGAAATTGTTTTAATTATTAACAGTGAAGAAGTCTAACATACACTGTATACACAAAAGTATGTGGACACCCCTTCAAATGAGTGGATTGGGCTATTTCAGCCACATTCATTGCTGACAGGTGTATAAAATCAAGCACACAGCCATGCAATCTCCATAGATACAAACATTGGAAGTAGAATGGACTTACTAAAGAGCTCAGTGACTTTCAACGTGGCACCGTTATAGGATGCCACCTTTCCAACAAGTCAGTTCGTCAAATGTCTGTCCTGCTAGAGCTGCTCCGGTCAACTGTAAGTGCTGTTATTGTGAACTGGAAACGTCTAGGAGCAACAACGGCGAAGTGGTAGGCCACACAAGCTCACAGACCGAGACCGCCGAGTGCTGAAGCACGTAGAGTGTAAAAATCGTCTGTCCTCGGTTGCATCACTCACTACCGAGTTCCAAACAGCTTCTGGAACCAACATCTGCACAAGAAGTGTTCGTCGGGAGCTTCATAAAATGGGTTTCCATGGCTGAGCAGCCACACGCAAGCCTAATATCACCATGCTCAATGCCAAGCGCCGGCTGCAGTGGTGTAAAGCTCCCCGCCATTGTACTCTGGAGCAGTGGAAACGGGTTCTCTGGCAGTCCGACGGATGAATCTGAGTTTGGTGGATCCCAGGAGAACGCTACCTGCCCCAATGCATAGTGCCAACTGTAAAGTTTGGTGGAGGAGGAATACAGTTTGGGGCTGTTTTTCATGGTTCGGGCTACACCCCTTAGTTCCAGTGAAGGAAAATCTTTACGCTACAGCATACAATGACATTCTAGACAATTCTGTGCTTCCCACTTTGTGGCAACAGTTTGGGGAAGGCCCTTTCCTATTTTAGCATGACAATGCCCCCGTGCACAAAGCCAGGTCAATATAGAAATGGTTTGTCGAGATCTGTGTGGAAGAACTCGACCGGCCTGCACATGGCTCTGACCTTAAACCCATCAAACACTTTTGGGATGAATTGGAACGCGAGCCAAGCCTAATCGCCCAACATCAGTTCCCGACCTCACTAATGCTCGTGGCTGAATGGAAGCAAGTCCCCGCAGCAATGTTCCAACATCTAGTGGAAAGCCTTCCTAGAAGAGTGGAGGCTGTAATAGCAGGGGGGGCCAACTCCATATCAATGCCCATGATTTTGGAATGAGATGTTCGACAAGCAGGCGTCCACATACTTATGGTCATGTAGTGTATGTGTTGCTTTGTCAAATGTAAAACAATAAATATATCATATGGTGGAGCATGACGTTTATTGTTTGTGCATAAACCCCCTTATAAACAACAAAGTTTACAACGTCAGAGTTGATAGCTCAGGGAGGAGAATCGCTCCTCTGTTGCCTTGAGACACACATTTAAAATAAACAAGCTGTTATTCAAGTCAGAGGAAGAGGAGTGCTGGCACATATCTGTGCTGTGGAGAGAGCATGAAATCCAGACAGATGATGGTGATCGTGTCATGGAGCCTGCCTGACGGAGGCATGGTTCTGCTGCCCAATGTAAAATGTTTGTTTAGACTTGACGCTTGTGGCATTCAGGCGCTGGGTTCACGTGCTAAATGCATGGAGAGGTGTAAGAAGCTGTGTTGAAAAGGGTAACTGCTTTGTCATGCTGACTGCGTTCTTCTGGACCTGCATCACATCTATAGCTATTTTTATTTATTTAGCAGACGTGACTGACAACTCAGTTATGACCAGTAGGCTACATTTAAGAGTGCACTCAAGCGCTTTATATTTAGTCAACTGGGCAAAACTGGTTGAATCAACGTTGTGTCCACATAATTACAACAAGAATCTACGCGATGACGTTGAATCAACGTGGACAACCAATTGGATTTGCAAAAAGTCATCAACGTAAGGGCCTTTCGTCTTTTTATCACCCAACTATTAACCTAAGTCCAATTTTGTTTGTTTGTTGTTGATTTCACATTGAATATTATGTTAGTTGACAAACTCAACCGAATGTAAATCAAATATAGGCGTTGATCTGACGTCTGTGTCCAGTGGGAGAGATGGCAACTGCTGTGACAGATTGTTAACTTGAGAGCCTCTCACGAACATCCTTTCTTGGGTTACTGAAGGTTTGCGTATTTGTTTTTCAGGAAGAGATGGGTAAAACACAGTACTTATAGCAGTAGTATTAGCCTGGCAAGCCACTGATCCTGTAAGCTTACATGAATGTTTTCTGCATGGATATCCACGCGGCGAACATTCATGTACGCTTGCGGGATCAGCGGCTTGCCAGGCTAGGTGAGTAAGTCAATGTGACGTAATGTCAGCTTTCCCTGAGGACCTCGCCAGAATGATTGATCTCCTCTAATTACCTGTCAGCCTTTCATGTCGTCAGTTAGTCCACAATGAATACAATGGCATACAAATATGATTTGGTGAACCGATTATTCCGCCTGCACTTTCCAGGAGAAGCTGTTGGGCTGCTATAAAGCAAACAAACAGTTCTAGTGAAGAAGAAGAAACGGACCCATTCGGGTCAAAACACACGTTCCGTTAACTCTCGGACTAATTCACATAACCGAGGGCCATATTGGGGCTAGGAAATGCCCACTGAGTTCAGTAAGCTTAGTTAGCTCCCTGTCTTATGTAGGTACACTGAGTGTACAAAACATTAAGAATACCTGCTATTTCCATGACACAGATTGACCAGGTGAATCCAGGTTAAAGCTGTGATCCCTCATTGATGTCGCTTGTTATAAATCCACTTCAAATCAGTGTAGATGAAGGGGAGGGAGACGGGTTAAAGATGGATTTTCAAGCCTCGAGACACGGATTGTGCCATTCAGAGGGTGAATTGGCAAGACAAAAGTGCTTTTGAATGGGGTATGGTAGTAGGTGCCCGGGCGCACCAGCTAACTTGACACAACTATGGGAAGCATTGAAGTCAACATAGGCCAGCATCCCTATGGCACGCGTTTGACACCTTGTAGAGTCCATGCCCTGATGAATTGAGGCTGTTCTGAGGGCAAAAGGAGGTGCAACTCAATATTAGGAATAAGTATATGTTTGATATACTCAGTGTATATCTACAGTGTGACAGAGAACCCTAGCCAGCCCTGGAGACGAAGAGTCACCTCAGTGTTACCTGAGCCGTGTGGAGATGACACAAGCTCTTCTTAGATCTGGACTGTAAACCCTGACACTGTCTAAGGGGCCAAGCGAAGCCTCAAGCAGCTCAGTGCCAGGGCAGGACATACATACTGCCATGGCAGCCGGGTCAATCGACAAGGATATTTTAGCATTGACGGCCAAAACCTCTGAAGCCACTTCACTTCCCCCATCTGGTCCATCCTCCTTCCCTCTTTAGTTACAGACAGTAGCAAGCAGCACCCTTTAAAAAAAAAAATCTTTCTTCAAAGTGCCCCGGGCCCGTGGTGTTGAGAAGCGCTTAACGGCCATTCTTTTTAAAAGGTTAAAGAAAGTTTCGTAAGCACTCTGGAGAAGTCACTTTCCGTGAGCATTCAGGCTCTGCCCAGTCTTTTACAAATACACCAGGAGGAGGGACACCTGCCTGTACTGTATGTGCTGACAGCTACAGAATTGAAAAGAGAAGGCCATAATCATGTTGAGATAAGTTCCCCTCAGCAGAAGGTATTGATTATTTGTGTGTGGTTAGATTTGGAAAATTCAATTAAAGGAGTTGTGCAAAGGATGAATAAATTCTCCCCCTCCAACCCATACAGACACGTTGTGTTCTGAATCAATGTTGCACTTCACAATATATTTTCTTAGGAGGATAAAAAAATAAATAACATTTAAACAGTTCTGCTTACGACAGAAACACATTTTAGTTTCTCAGAAACATTTAGTCACGGGCAACCCCCCAACGTGTGGACATCTTCTGGGCAGTAACCGATTTTTACTGTCATTTTCCCCATAAGAAAACCCTATATAATATGAATTTTCAGATGACAAAATGAGGAGAAAGGGGACGGCTCAGCAGTATAAAAATTGATCAGGCCATAGATGGGTCCATGTTGAGGAAGATTTGTATGTCAGCAGTAAAGGGGTGTATTAAAGAAAGGATTCCCTAAATGTAATAAAAGCGATGAGATGGGCTGGTGTTTCCAGGCCCAGGCTTCACCACTATCTGCCACATCAATCCTCTCTCCTCCTCCTCAGACCCATGCCACCTGTTTGGGAGGAGTTTTATGCTTTTTGATTAATAAAAAGGCTGCAAAAAGGAGCAGAGCTGTATATTATTTTAGTGAAACTTTAAGCCTGCTTGCAGAGCTGTATATTATTTTAGTGAAACTTTAAGCCTGCTTGCAGAGCTGTATATTATTTTAGTGAAACTTTAAGCCTGCTTGCAGAGCTGTATATTATTTTAGTGAAACTTTAAGCCTGCTTGCAGAGCTGTATATTATTTTAGTGAAACTTTAAGCCTGCTTGCAGAGCTGTATATTATTTTAGTGAAACTTTAAGCCTGCTTGCAGAGCTGCAGCCTTTAGTTCGATCGCCCCCAGAGGCTTCAGGCTACGCACTCCTTCAGAGATGATTTCTGACACAGACGATGTCGTTGTATTTTCCAGTTCTCCATGTGAAGGAGAACTATGATTTTACTTTATTGTCAATCAATTAGGTGAGTATTTAAAAACAAAAAAATTAAGATATTTATCTCACTGCTAAATCAAACCACTTGGGCCCTCAGATTTGGCCGTTTGGGATGTGAGTTGCAGTGTCAGTTGTAATTTTCCTCTGAAAGCGGTAACTGTATTTAATCTCTAAATGTGAAGTAGTATCTAATAACTTTTTTGTTCCTTACAGATATTGTCTGGCAGCTCCTCTGATTTGATGAAATCCATAATGGCCTTATAAAAGTAAGTTATTATAGAGCCTACAACTTTATCTCAATGTGGTGATATTGCTGTGTGACAGACAGCAGGGTTACGCTCATGTTTTCCTCTCTGATATCCTCTTGTAGGTTACCGAGGGCAACTGGAATAGCTACTCTCTCCTCTTCCTCGGAGATGGCCGGTTGATGAATATAGAACCCAAGCTGTCAGTTGTGAGGCGGAGAGACGTCTCGGAGGTTGCCTGTCAGTCATTGGGGGAACGTGTCAGAAAGTGAAAAGGCAGCGTTAAGACGTCAGACACATTTACATTGAGCCCTTTTCTGCTGGAGAAAGCCTCTCCCTCGCCAGTGACAAATGTTGATTCTACAATAACGGCCGAGACGCAGCGCTGCAAAAATCTTTTTCTTTCAGCGAGCGAACCCCCTCGTCCTATTAGACCTGATGCAGTGTGAAATCCACCCTCACCATTTCCTCTAGCTTCCTGGAAAAGTAAAGTAACATGAATATGGGCTCCGAGGAGAGGCTACAATTTTCACGTACGTGTACACACACTCAGGCACACACTTCAGTCTCCGGCTCTTTATTTGTCTGTGCCTGGGAAGGCCGAGGCCTCTTGCAGCCCAAGCGACCTAAGCAACAGCTGGTGTGCACAGACACATTTCCTATTTCTGCCCAAGGTGGATCATATAACTCTCACTTTATCACCCTTGGAGGCCATGTGAAGGACAAAATGAGCACGCCCATAAACAAAACTAATGTTTTCATACTGGCCCTCTGGAGGTGGTAGAAGGGGCCCTTGGCGAGCCAACACCCCCCCACCACCACTCCCGCTAATCCAACCCACCTCCGGCTTGGCTCCTACCCATATCAACCTAGACCTCGACCCCACCAGCCCTTTCCTCCTCGAGGGTCCCACTTTCCTTCGGTCTCACCCCCGTCTCCAGCCCACTACCCATCATGACACAGGCCACTTAGGCCAGCACTATGGCGATGCTTTGAATGTGGTGCCTGAATTTATGAATTTATACAATTTTCTATGTAATTTCTAGTCATAAATGCAATAGGCCTAGTATGCATTTATGAAAATGACAGCGTTTTGGTAATGGCCATAGACGTTTGTACTTGTTTTTTTTAACTCCACATCTTCATCTGTTGTCCCCTTCCTACCAGTCCTTCCACAGTAGTACTTCTAAAGGCACAGGCCTCTGGATATCTCGCCCTTCCCTCTCCTATCTCGAGTGTTATTGGCTGCAGAGCCAGCGGCTGCAGATACACAGCATAGCAGCCGGCCCTCAGTGACCCGATAACATTTATCGTTGTAATGGATTTTTTTTTATGCCTGTCATTAACTCACAGGCAGAGGGGGAAAAAGATTGCTTGTACCATTTTTTTTCTGTGGTATTTCGACTTTATGACATTATGTTCAGATATGTAATCTTCCATCATCCTAGTTTTAGGGCCTGTCTGACCTGTCACTGCTTTCTGTGTTTAAATGCATAGCCCTTTGTGTGCTGTGTGGACTCTCCTTGTATCTAGCTATTGTAATGAATATTTTATGAAGCTAAATTAAAATGGTTGAAAGACATGGTTTGGCTAATTATTGTCTGGCTACGACACAGTGCAACACTATTACCGCCAGTGATTTAGCTAGCTGAAGACTTGGAGAAGGTGGACACTTTACGAGGGGCTTATTTGAAACTGCTTCCGACGGATCTAATATATGTGCTGGCAATACGGCTGTAAAAATCGAGGTTCATCGAAAAGTCATATGAGGTGATTTTATTTTTCAAGAAAAATACAATTTGTACAAAATAATTGTAATGATGGAACAAACATTTGGAAATATTGAAAAACAATTAAAGTTAAAAAAAACAACATAAAAAATGTAAGTTTGATGTACATAATTAGGCATTGACAAAACACCAACCACTCATGTTGACAGGAGGGTTATCCCTAGAATAAAGATTATAGACTAGTAGCATTTCTCCACGAGTCCTATTGGTCCTTGGTGGTCAGTGACTGAGGCACTGTGCATAGTTTGCTTTTCAGTAAGTTTTCTTTCTACCGGGTAGCGACTACTCTGATTCTTACTCCCAGGTGGAGGCGGCTCGGCAATCTGGACAAGGTTGAAGTAGAAGAGGAGGCCCAGGAAGTGGTGGAAAAGAACACTGACACCAGGAGGGGAAACAAATCAGGCAGCCTGGCCAGAGGGGCCAGCGCCATGCTCATAAAGCACAAACCAGCCATGGCCACGATGGAGATGTAGAACTGCAGGAGAGATTGAGAGAGAGAGAGAGATGGAGAGAGATTTTTCAGGTCTACAGTTTTCTAAGAGAGTTAAGCCGTCACAGTTAGACCACGAGCCAAGGCCCTCTCATAGCCCAGTCAAATCAGAAACTGAATTTGACATGCCATTCAAATTGATAATGTCCTAATGACATTTTACATGAATAGATTTTAGATTAATTAAGGGCTGGATTCTATCAGATCCGCGAAAGCCGATACCAGCATAGCAAGGTTTTTTTGGGGTAGTGTTGGAGGTGGAACTGGGTTAGAGCGGTCAAATCTACAAGTGGCACCCTGCATTATACCTAAAGCAGACATCGCAATTGGCTGCACGGAGTAAGTACCACGAAGAGAAATCTCCATTCCAGTTCGAACACTGGAAGGTGAGACGTAATCTACAACTTGATTAGGCTGGTAGACATCCTCATTACTTCATTTAATGATTTTCAATTTCAAATATTTCTGTATAGCCTACACTTTCTCGTTCTGAACTGCTAACGTGAGTGGGATGGGTGTGGCTTAGTCATAATAACTATGCAAAGTAGACAAGATCAAAAATAAAATGAAGAGGCATCGCATGACGATCCCGCATCACAGGACACTCCCTCATCACAAGCTGACATTTATGTTGCCTCGGCCGGTGCGTCCCGAACAGAAAGGCAAACAGTGTTGGTAGCAGGATCAACATTAACATGTCTATTTGGGACCTACGGGCCAAGGGATCAGTGAGGGTAGGTTGCGTAAGCGCCTCCGTATGAGACCAACCCTATTAAACCCTAGCCTCCTTATTTATGCCTCTTGTGTAAATAAATATATCTAGGCAAAACTTGTGTTAATGACTCTATAAAAAGACACCACTTCCTTCTCATGATCTCCCACACCGCACAGCACCGCCCAGTAGCGGTGTCACTGGCTACGTCCCAATCTCAAATGGCACCCTTTTCCCTATACAGTGCACTACTTTTTTTTACCAGAGCCCAATGGGGCCTGGTCAAAAGTAGTGCACTATAGGGAATAGGGTGACATTTGGGATGCAACCCATTTCTGTGGCTAAGGGAGGGGAGGGTGCAGCTGTAGAGCTGGGCAGGGCCAGGAAGCCATGTCAGACGCCTGTATCTTAAATAAGTGATAAATAATACGTGGGGCCTGGCAGTGGCTTTCATCCCAGGCAGCTTACACAGCTTACAGTCCGTGGCACATTATATTTATTTATACAGTTGCAGAGATATGCATCTTCTCACGTTGATGCAATTCAGGCTATGAAATTACTGTAGCTAGGTTTCCATCCAATAGGTGACAGATTTTCATGCAAATGTTTAAAAAATCTGCATAAAGTTCGGTGCGTGATGACGTAGTGCACACAACATGTACTGTTTCACTTCATTTGTCATGTACGGAAAAAAACTATGTAAAGTTCAATGTGTTTCCATTGGACCAAAACATTGTTAAATAGTTAAATAGCAAATGTGCCTACTCTGGTCTTGGCATGTGCATTCTAGCCAACAGCTTGCTGATACTGTGCGGGTAGGCTAGTCTACATGATGAGATTACTATGGATAAGAGACAGAATATTTTTTATTTGTCAAACGGCAGTCAAGCATCGATCATCATGTCACCAGAATAAGACCCACCAATCTTCCTGTTTCCGTCACAGCTGTCGTGATTTTTTTTGTTTTATACGGTATGACTCTACATAAAAACTGTGGATGGAAACGTGGTTAGCGACAACAACCTTCTGAAATTACTATGAAATCCCTGTGACAAAAACCTCCAGCTCATCTTCCCACCGGGTGGCTGTGAATTATTTTTTTTTTACTTATCTGAAGTAACTTGAGTAAGGTAAAGAAAATATTGGGCAACCCCTGCCCTACCCACTACTAGAACAGACAACATTGCAACTATCTGCCTGGTAAAGAACGCAATCTGTGTTGTCTTTGCAATCGGATAAATGTTTCGCGATGAATTAATACTTTAGCCTTTCCTTCTATCACAGAGAGACATAGAGGTGGTGCAACATGAAAGGGTATATGTTTACACCTCTAGGCTACGCTTACTTTCCACTTGGTGACCCTTCCGAGGTCCATGCTGGGCATACGGATGGGGCGGTGGTAGGGCCCCAGACGCAGCTCTTCTTCTGAGCAATGCTCCAAGGGTGGAAAAGCAGGTATACGCTGACGAACAGGAAGGCCAGGGAGGTGACCACGTACGGCACCAACAGACCATCCTTCAGTAACAATGGCAGCATACTGCGGAGGAAAGATAGAGGGAGAGGGAGCGGGGGAGCACAAGAACAATGTAGTCTCTCAGAAACACATCTCTCCATCCAATAAACTCTGACTATGCCACATAAAGACGTGTGTTTACAATTCAGACAGCCGTAGTAGGGCCTTCTTAAATCCAACAAAACCCCATCTATTCATTGGCAAAATAAATACCCATCACATTTGTTTTTTAAATACATACTTCGCCAGTTCAACAAAGCCAGTACATTCAGACGCTCTTACAATAACTGTGCTTAAGAAACCATTTGACTAAATGATGCAATTATGTCTTCAATTTACCCAAACAAAAGATGTATGTCTCCATCAATGGGTGGAGTGGAGATGCACAATGCGGGCCCTGTCAGTTAGACTGTACTAGAGTTGATACACAGAATACCTTGCTGTCCCTATACAAGACATGCTTAGAGGAGAGGTATGCTGGCAATGCAGTGTAATCCACAGACATCCCTATACTAAACCACACGCACAGCAATTAGTCCTGCTGGAAGAAGTTAATGACAGCTGGTGAAAGTTAGTCCGTTTCGCTTCCTCTCCGACTGTTCCCTTCATACCGACTTCATTTGAATCTGTACGTGACTCTTCCGGGAATAAAACCGTCCATAGAACATCAACACTAACATTCATCTGACAAAGCATCCTATACTTTCCGAGGATTTGTCCAACAGCGATGTTAGGAGTTTAAAATCAATGGACAGGATTGTACTTTTTTTTTTAATAGTCTCTCCTATGACCTTTAACCTGGTCTGTTGGTCTGCTATTATTGGCCAGTATACTTTCTCCATCAGTGGGTCCCCCTACTGGAGCTTCTTACGTGAACAGGGAGGCCTGTAAAAAACAGATGGCTGGCAGAGGGAGGTCATTCAGTAGTAGGCATACTTGGTCTAGGGGAAGACAGAAAGAATTGGAGGAGAAAAGGTTAAACACCCCTAAATTATACACACTTCATTGAACAATAAACACCCTACCGTCCCTGGTCAAAAGTAGTGCACTACATAGGGATTAGGGTGCCCATTTGGACGCAGGCCATCCCTCCCCGATTGTATAACCACAGTGGTACTCTTTGCGTATCCAGTTACACTCCTTCCTATAGCCCCGAGAATTGATCAACCACAAACAGCGCCCTCCTCTGCTCCACATCCCGGCGTTCCTCCCTAAGCCATGGACATTGCATTACTGATTGATCCGGGGACAGACAGGTGGGAGATAGAACTCAATCGTTAACGCAGCAACAGATCAGCAAAATCTGAAACCAAATCCCACTGTGCAGTAAAACCTAGATAACCTAGCGCTTACAGTTGCCTGTTTCTTTTTATATACTGCACTGCGGTTGGTGAGGTTAATGATTAGCAACCGCATGCAGGCAGGAAGGCACACACACACATGCATGTGAGCACGCACACCCCTACTCCCCTCTACTCACAAGGCAGGCAGGATGATTGATTTTTCGTGAACTTGGAAGGAGAAGAGGAAGAATGCCAGAGAGGAATTTACCTCAAATGGAATCAAACATCAGAAGACAAGAATACTCACTTACCAAGGGAAGTTTGAACTGCCATAGAGTAGGGTTCACCAATAGTTTGATTGACATAGGTAGGATAGCCAGGAGAGTGGTGGCCAAACTAAAAACAAAACAATAACAGAGAAGAATGAAGTAATCTATCATCATTCATAGAAACAATGCTATGATAAATCGGACCAAATAGTGAATGGCCCAGCCCAGAAACCTAAACCTCATGGTGAAACCGAACTGTGCGGCTGCTGGCTCGTTTTAACCCCAGTATGGTCCACCCATAAGACCACCAGCTATGTGGGAAATGTATCAAATACTGGCCCGCTTAGGGCACCCCAGCATTAGTTTAACCCTTCAATTGTCACTCACTGGGGATAGACAGAGGAAGGGAGGGGTGAGAGGGGAGGGGACCAGAGGGGTACCTCCACTCCGGCTGAAGGGTTAGGGATAGGGTAAGGTAGGGCAGCACATGAGTGAGAGGTGAGGGCAGCTGTGTCATGGGCCCCATTAAGGCCTAAAGGGCCCCTGGGGAGAAGGGGCAACAGGGCCCCCAACATGGGGCAAGAGGAGTGCTTAGAGGGGTAATGGATGGGTGGGCTATGGAAGTGGGCTGGAGGGTCAGGGTGATTTAGAGTACAGTTCACAGATCATTTTCTGGGGTTCTTGAGAACCATTTAGTGGTATTCCACATCCATAAATAGTCAGCACAGTAGTTCACATCAACTGTAACAGTAAGGTGACCAGTGATACCAGGCCATAGAAAGACGTATACCCTTCCTCCCCTCACAACATACAGTTATTATAATATTCACCCATGACCAACAATATCTAGTGTTTTCGTTTGTGTTAAATACGCTGCAGTCACAGAACTCCCAGTTAATCCCTGGTCTTAACAGTCTGGCAGGAACTCGTCCATCCTGTTCAGAGTGCACACCCCTAAATATAGCCCCACGGGTTATTCAAGCACACGCCACCATGACGATGAGAGAAGGGTTCTATGACTGACTGTAGCCTCTCCTCATTCATGTGGACCTTAGGGGAGAATAGTCTTTGACTGGCATAACATTTCATGTCGCCACAGAAAAGTTAGCTGTATCTTGCTCCCCCCCCCCAAACAGAAATGGTTCAAATAGTTTATTGTGGATTTCCAAATCTGAAATCTCATCAGCAAATTGCCAACAGTTGTCAGAGGGCCGATAAAAGCCCATAGCAGCTGGTAGTGCTCAGTATTCAGAAGCTGCTCTCGCATATTATTACAAGGGATAATCTTAATTTCACTCTGCTATAACACAGAGGCTCTCGTGTGAGGCTTCTCAGAGAGCGAGAGAGAGAGAGAGAGTAGGGACAGAATGAAAGATAATGAAATGGAGTGAGAGAGAGAACGATAAAGAGATGGAGAGGGGGATTACCCGAGGTAGAGCTGGGTATCAGTGGACAGGATGGTCTTGATCTTTATCAGGCCGTTCAAGCTGCACCCATGTGTTGGCCACTTGATCCTGTCAACACACACACACACACACACACACACACCTTTAAATACAAAAATAGCTCACTTCCTATACTGATATACTTTAGATTTTTAATGAAGTGTTGATAATCCATGTGAATCAAATACAATGTGTTACAAAACTCATCACAAGCCAAGGGTTTCAAATGTAGAAACTCACATATATGGTATTGCAGTATGCAATGTTTTGAAGAGAAGCAAACAAGTGGCGTTGCTCCAAGTAAAAATGGCCCAACTGAAAGTGCAATAAAAATCCCTTCTGTGCATTCCACAGTGCATTGACACAGGAGCGCTTCGGGAAGCATTACCAGCCTCATAAATCGCCCCTGCCAGGGTCCAGGGAATGGGATGTCACTAGAAGCAATGCACTTATTTGTACACTTGGGGACAGAGGGTTAAATGTTCAAAAGATAATCACATTACAACAACTTCTGCATACTTCGGCACATTCACATTCAGACCACCCCATAGAAGACCACTGTAGTGTCACAGTGTCCACCCACCACACCCACCTAAGGCAGATGGAGTTAGGACCGTTGTGATTTAAGTGCCCTAGAAGTTGTTCTGGGATCAGATATTAAGGCGCTTCGGTTTCTGTGATATGAAACAATGTAGAAATGCAATGCATAGATCAGTGTAACCCAGGGTTTCCCAAACCTGGTCCTCTAGTACCCCAACAGCACACATTTGTATTGTAACCCTGGACAAGCACACCTGATTCAACCTGACAAGTAATCATCAAGCCCTCGATGAGCTGAATGAGGTGTGTTTGTCCAGGACTACAACAAAAGTGTGTACTGTTGGGGGTACTGGAGGACCAGGGTTGGGAAACACTGGTCTAACCATGTCTTGCGATAGTGTGGTCCCTTCTATAATGTGAATTTCTACAAGGTCCTCTGGGCCTTGCTACAGCTGCTCAGAGCACAGCTGTGTGTGTGGAGGTTACGGACAGGCCCAGTCAGCAGGCAGGCCGTCCTGCCGACATCTAGGCCTCATCTCTGCTCGAACACCCCCCTCCTATAGTCTCGCCAAATAAGTACCCTACCGGAATGTCCCCCCAATGCCGCCTGGGCTGAGTTCAACACATGAACCATGGGGTTCGGCAGCAAATGTGGGTTGGTGCTGTTGGTGGCGCTCCTCACCTATAAGCCTCTGTGGAATGTCACAGGCTGCAGCATTTGGTGCCATTTTTGTGAAGCAGGAAAACTGAGATGGCCAGAGTGCTGTTTGATGGGTAAACTTACAACTTATTCTCCCGCCCCTCCCCTTCTCACCCCCGATCCCCTCCTCCTCACCCTCCCACCACTTCTCGCCATGTCCGCTTTTCTTGGCCCGGCTTCCGCTTACACAATTTCACAATTAGTTCAGAGAGGCTTCACCTGGAGCCCCTCGCACCGCGGCCCGTAGGGCTATGGAGTCACTCACACCCTGTGTATTATGTTTGTATCGTTTCATAAACAAACAACTGCCATGCATACTGCCATCCTGACCAGCCTCACAGAATTTTCAATTACTTCTCACTTCACCGCACCTTGGGTGCCACCTCCGGGAATGGGTAGGTCTACAGGACACGGCGGGCATAGGGGAGGTTTCAAAAAGCTGAGCCGCGAGCCTTGGCCTCAGCTGCCGACCCCCTCTACACCCCCGACCCCCCCCCTCATCCTCCTCCCCCATAACAGTGTTACTTTACCTCAGCACCTCGATCATGACACGCTTTCAACGGTGCCGCGGAAGTGTTTGCGATGCTGCTCTCACTAATGTCCCCTGTGTGATCCATCATTGTCCGTTCATCTTTAATTTCCTCCCCTCTCTCCCGCCCGCCTTCCCTCGTTCTTTCTCCCTTCTCTTCCAGTGTGGCCTCGCTGTGTGTACATACACACGTGTAAGTTCACTTATCAAGGACGCAGCGGTTTGGCTGACAACATTTTGCACAACGAATGGATGAACTCTGACACGGATAGCATTGGACCCTGGCACCACATCACATCACATGGCCCCACAATGATGTGCTGAAATGACCCTGGCAGTAAATTAGCTAGATTTATCTGTATCCTCCCCACCTAGTCACAATGACCCCCCCCCCCCCCCCCCCCCATTCAACATTGTATTCCTCTGTTTTCTACAATCCTGCATGGGATCCATTTCCAATTGGCTAAGCACAGAGGAATTGAGCGTGTGTGTGTGTGTGTGTGTGTGTGTGTGTGTGTGTGTGTGTGTGTGTGTGTGTGTGTGTGTGAGAGAGAGAGAGCATGTAGGCTGTGCTTTAAAGAACTGGGGGCACAACGCACCACTCCTGTCTATAAGGGGCAGCACTGTGTTAACTACCTTAGCCCCCTCGTCTTTCTACCACCAACTGATTTCAACTTGGCAGATATTGTGGTCCCTCAGGTAAAAAACGCAGTTATCACTGTAGATCACGACGGTCTCCTAAACGATAGGTAGGCATCCTCTACATCCTAAATCAGGGCTATTCATACAGGGGTGGAGCAGCAGAGGTACTGCAGGGCCTCCTCAAATTATTATTTTTTGATTGAATATCACTAGCGACAACAGAATAAATAGATTTTGAATGACATACCTACAGTAGAAAACAGGAAAATATTTGATATTTCTAATGATGTCAACTTAATAGCTAATTACACTGGAGTAATCTGACATAGGCCTGGAAAAAGCACCCGGGCTTCACTAGTCGTGGCAAGTGCTGTTGCTTTCTCGACCAAAACATGGCTAACCTTTATTTAACCAGCCTAGCGGCTGCTATTAGCTAGGAATGTGTTTGGCGTTATATTACCTTTCTAATAGGCTATGTTAGAGACTACACTTCATCTTCCGATTACAGAACTGTGGGGATGTCAAAATAATGAAAAGCTATCTACCAAATATAGTCATATTAAAATGTTGATTACTTCTTCCCATTATCCTTCACCTGATGATGATACACGATGTTAAAAAAGTGTTTTGCTAACATATGATGGGGGGGTCCCTGTGTTACCAGTTTGCCTGGGCAGGGGCAGTGTTGTAAATTAACTGAGTAAAAATATTTTGAAGTACTACTTAAGTCATTTTTTTGGGGTACTTTATTATTCATATTTTTTTACAACTTTTACGCCACTACACTCCTTAAGAAAATGCACTTTTTACACCCATACATTTTTCCTGACACTCAAAAGTACTTGTTACATTTTGAAGGCTTAGTAGGACAGGAAAATGGTCCAATTCACACACTTATCAAGAGAAAGTGTGGTCATCACTACTGCCCCTGATCTAGCGGACTCAAAAAACTGAAATGCTTGTTGTGTAAATTATGTCTGAGTGTTGAAGTGTGCCCCTGGCTATTTGTAAAAAAAAAAAAAAGGAAGAAAATCGTGCTGTCTGGTTTGCTTAATAAAAGGAATTTGAAATTATTTATAGCATTTACTTCTACTTTTGATACTTAAGTATATTTAAAAACCAAATACTTTTAGATTTTTACTCAAGTAGTATTTTACTGGGGGACTTTCACTTTTACTTGAGTCATGTTCTATTAAGGTATCTTTACTTTTACTCAAACATGACATTTGGGTACTTTTCCCGCCACTGGGTGGGGTTCCCTAGGCAACAAAAGTCTGAAAACTCATGTCTTTGTCTCATGTCTTTATGTCAAAAGACTGGGCTGTGGGATGAAGAACCTGGTTTGGTCACCATAACATTGGTTGGTCACCATAACATTCCAGAACAGGGATCTAGATTCAGCCGTGGGACGATTTTGGTTGGAGAACCGGAACATAATTATAATTATTTGTGCACTGCAAATTGCCCAAAAATAGATTGTACTTGAAAATAACAATCATTTGATACCTTGATTACATTGAGACACGATCATGTCTCCTGCTTTATTTGTGGGAAAACATGGTGAACAGACTTCCTAAATTAAACACGTTTAGCTGAAATCCTGGTGAATTTAGTAAAAAAAAATGTTTACTAAAACTTTGGGGGGCCAAAAAACACAATTTACTGTTGTCGACCCGTTCTAGAAACTTTAGGTGACTCATGTCGCAGGATATTAGGGAAAGAACTTGACCCTGTGTGGTTCTGTTGGTAGAGCATGATGCTTGCAACGCCAGGGTTGTGGGTTCGATTCCCACTGGGGACCAGTACGAAAATGTATGCACTCACTACTGTAAGTCGCTCTGGATAAGAGCGTCTGCTTAATTATGTAAAACGTAAACTTGAGAGTATGACTAATTGGCTTGAACACTGAAAAATGTTGGGGACACTATCAATTACACAGTATGTACCTCGAAGAGGCCCCACTCCACAGGAAAGAGGCAGTACAGGGCCTGGCTGGGGTCAGACAGGAATGGCAGCCAGCAAACGTCACCAGGACTGTTACATCGATCTTTACTAGCAGGAACAACCTCGGTAGAAGGTGGGTGAGAAGACAAATGGTAAAGAACACCGAACCTTGAAATGGAACCCTTATCTACTGCACCAGAGTCAGATGAAATCCTTACAAGTCCTTAACCATTATGCGCTATAAATGCACTTGTAAAGCAGTAAAACATTTAAATTCATATTTTCAACAGTATGCATGGGCTGAATCTCAGCTCTCTCTGTTATTCTCTCTCACATGTTCCTCTGAGAATTAAGATTGATGTAGCGGACTCCAAAAAGACAACAGCTGTGTACCATGACTGTCCGTGCATCCCAAGTTAGTCAATGTATGTTGTGAAGACCATGCATCAGCTAAAAGTATTTCACAGTAGGTCAGCTGTAGAAGTTGTGTGGTGGTAAAGTTGCACACACAGGAATAGCTGAGGAGCTTGGGCATGGCGATAGTGTCATCTGGACATATCTTCCCCTACCCATCTAATCCAGCTATCCATTTGCTACCAGATGCCCTTGGTACATTGTTACTAGATAAACAAATGTGAGGACACTAGTAACAGTCATCCAACCGGATTGCCTCGCCTCAATAACTCCGCTATTGTGTGTGGCAGAGTGGACATAGTATAGGCTACTTCATGGGGCCATGTTTTGTCCACTGGCTACAGGAAGTTGTTGATTCAGAGTATTTCTTTAAAAATAATCATTCTGACTGTGATTCAGAGTTAATGAAAATAATCTGATCTTTGATGCTTTTTTCCCCATCAGACTTGATGGTAAACTGATTGTCTGATTGATTAATTTTACACAGTGAAATCATACATTCTCTGCTGGCTCTCACACAACATCTTTCCACACACACAAACCTCCTTAGCCAGGGCTGTAAGTCTAAGTCGGCTAACTCACCCTCGGCCTGCCAGGCCCTGCTTGAAACACTTGCCCAGTAAGTAGCAGAAGAAGGGCAGGGAGTGGTAGAGCTCCATCTGTTTGTAGTTGAGGGGCCAGGACGAAGGCCAGAGAGCCTAGCATGTCCCAGCCCAGACCCAAACCCACCACACCCCATAGGGCCAGCCCCAGGCTTACACTGTTGTATTTGACGCCCGGTTAAAGAATATAGACATGACGATACGGTTAACCCCGAAAACACGTGGACATTGGTCTATATGGATAGGGCCAAATTGAAATGTTTCCAACAGAAGAAACTATAAAAAGCATACGCATGACCATGGTAGTAATTGAAACAGAACACTTTGGAGATTATGGAGAAAGGATCAGTCCAAAGAGGAAGACACAACAGTTCACCTGACACAAGCCTGAATCCCAAACATTATACACGGTTGATTGTTTGTGCATTTTACATTTACTGTACTTTACACAGCATTTGTCAATAGCGAAATCGGAAAATACTCCTGATACATTCAGAAACATTTAAAAAAATATGATTTGAAATGTTGGAGTGGGTGCAAGATAAGAAGGGGGGAAAACGATGACAAGGGTTTGAATGACAAGTCTAAGTGGTGTTTCCAAGTGGCCACACACCTCTCCAAAGTGTCCCCAGAACCTAAGTCCTTTCAATGCAATTTTATGACTCAATGAAAGAGCCTACAACTATCAGATGCTTTTTTTGAGCTCACCTAGCTTTGCCATTGAGGAACTAAAGGAAGCACACTTGCCGTTTTTTTTTGGTCTGGAACACAGCCCTGTGTCCCCAACATCCCAAAATAAATCACAATCTTTTGACCGCTTATCCTATTGCCGACATGCTATAAAATACAATCTTACAGCGTTAGGCTTTCCAAAGGCACATCAGACAAACAGATTGTAATTTTGGTGCGCATAGAATGGAGTCACGAGTGCATTCAAGTGCGTGTTTGGCGGCTCATTTTCCTCACAGTACGACAAACACAGGCTCATTGTGTTCAGGACAACCCAGGGTATAACACCTGTCATCCTTATCACTGTAGATCCATCACAGTGATGATAAAACGTTGATCATGTAAATGACATGAGTTTTCAAATATGGGACTGTTAACATTTGGGCTCAGGGGTGTGTGGTTTGCTTGTATGACATCAAAGCAGTATTTATTATACTCCTCAACGTCTGCAGCAATTCGCTCATTCAGACAAAAAAAGAGTAGCCCGATTAGAGGGAGGAATGGGGGGCATTTTCTTGTCGTGAGCGGTGCTCAAGTTTATAACGGTTGTCAGTCAAAACCCCTACAGAACTATGAAGTGGAGAACCTGACCTCTGATGTCATGTACTGTACACCATGTTGCTGTACAGCCGCTGCGTTCCAACTTAGGCGCTTATCAATGACAACATTTTCAACCCGTATATGGGATGACAGGGGCTGTGAGTGGAAAGGGCTCCAGCTCATAGAGTTTCTAACGCTGGTCAGTCAGAATCTGTAGTGCAGTGACAGAGACAGCTTTGGTTTTTAAAAGACAACTGGAAATGCCCGAGGTCGATGAGAATAAGGCCTGGATAGAGCAGGATACAGGACTGTGCAGACCTAGTATCTTCATTTTTCTAGTTCTACAGTATATTTGCTTTTCTAGTTTGAGTATCTTTGTTTTTCTAGTAACGTTTTAGTTACAAGCAAACAGAGGACATGTACATGACAGAATTCTGCCTTACCTTCTCTTGTTTGATCCTTCACTGAGGTAAAAAAAAAGAAAAAAAAATGTAAAGCACAACAGCAGGAACATATATCAGCAGATCTGCAACAGGAACTGAGAAAAGATACATATATTATTCAGTCCCCAAAAAATGAATAATAAGTGAATCATCCTATTCATTGTCTTCCGACAGGTGGCGTCTTCCAACAACTCTTTGACGCTCGTCCCTCAACCGACAGTTAATGCCGAGGGAGTCGTAATGCTATCTGATGTAAGACATTGCTTCCTCTTGTGATAAATGAATGTCATACAGTACAATCAGTATATATATATATTCTCAAACAGGATAGGAATGTGCAGAAAGAAAGCAAATTCTTCATATCGAGCCATGAAATGAGTCCCTTTTGCGTTCCATTGATATTTTTTGGTAGAAATAATGCACCAATTCTGTATTTTAAAAGCTTGATATACAGTCTGCTCCAACTGTATTGGGACAGTGACACATTTTCGGTTGGTTTTGTCTCTGTGCTCCAGAACTTTGGATTTGAAATGATACAATGACTATGAGGTTAAAGTACAGACTTTCAGCTTTAATTTGAGGGTATTTTCATCCATAACGGGTGAAACGTTTAAAAATGACATCCCTTTCGTACATAATCCACCCATTTTAGAGGACCAAAGTATAGGGACAAATTCACTTACATGTGAATTAAAGTAGTCAAATGTTTAGTATTTGGTCCCATATTCCTAGCACGTAATGATTATATCAAGCTTGTGACTCTACAAACTTGTTGGATGCATTTGCTGTTTGTTTTGGTTGTGTTTCAGAGTATTTTGTGCCCAATAGAAATGAATGAATGGTAAATAATTTCTAAACACTTCTACAGTACATACATGTGGACGCTACCATGATTACGGATAGTCCAGAATGAATCGTTAATAATGACGAGTGAGAAAGTTGCACTCACAAATATCATATTTGTGCATAATCATGGTAGCATCCATATTAATGCCCCTGAACAAGGCAGTTAACCCACTGTTCCTAGGCTGCCATTGAAAATAAGAATTTGTTCTTAACTGACTAAAAGGTCAAAAATCATATATATATATATTTTTTGTGTAGAAGTGTTTAGAAACACATTCTATTCTTATTTACAATAAAAGTGACTCCAAAATGACACAATACATTATTTACCATTCATTTCTATTGGGCACAAAATAACCTGAAACACAACCAAAACAAACAGAAAATGCATCCAACAAGTTTGTAGAGTAACAATCTTGATGTAATTATTGCGTGCTAGCAACATGACACCAAATACTAAGCTTTTGACTACTTTAATACACATAAGTGAATTTGTCCCAATACTTTTGGTCCCCTAAAATGGGGGGACTATGAACAAAAAGTGCTGTAATTTATAAACGGGTTTCCCCGAGATGGATGAAAATACCCTCAAATGAAAGCTGACAGTCTGCACTTTAACCTCAGTCATTGTATCATTTCAAATCCAAAGTGCTGGAGTACAGAGCCAAAATAACAGAACATGTGTCACTGTCCCAATACTTTTGGAGCTCACTGTATTAAATGAAGAGTAAGATTTGCTTAAATGCCCAAATTCAGCATTTTGACATGATTTTAACCCACTTAACCACAAAATATCCCCTAAGTTTTCACCATCATTGTAAAGCCATAGTTATTTTATTGCTTTGATAAGTCATTTCTGAAGACTATTATTTATTTAATGTGATTAGTGACTCATTTTAAGGTGAAATAAAACACCTGTCCCCCATTTTAAGGTCAACCCTGTTATGTCAACTAAGCTCTCCTTTTAATATGATGAAACTATTCCCCTTTAAATATATATATAAAAAAACAACAACATTGAACATCTAACAGTCTAATCATAGTGTAAAAGCAGGTGGGCTGTTTCTACTCTTTCTGGCCATTTTCTGGTATTTTGTGGTGGAAAACTGAGTGGGTCGAGCATAACACATCAACCCTGTTACCAATAGATAGACAGGCTAGAAATGTCTTAACAATTGCATTTTTTGTTGTTGTGAAGCTTGCATTCAATTGCTCCTCCTTATGGCTGATTTTAAGATAAATCGTCAACCTTGTTGCAGTTAACCTGTTACTTTATTTGGCACATACTAAAACAAAATGTAACCTCTTGATATGGGAAAACATGTTTTTTTAATTCAATTGAACATGTGACAGAATGTAATAATTTGGTGAAATACGTTTTTTTCCCCCCCACCAAGTTACACTACCCAAAAGGGACTCATTTCGTGGATAACCCAGTAAACAAATAATCACCTATAGAACTTGTATGTAAAATGTATCTTCTAAAATGTATCGTAGATGATGTGCAACGGTTTAACAACTGTTTGATACCTGTCCTTCAGTAGTCTTAGCTGTGGTTCTCGTAAACATCTTATGGGCTAAGCTTTCATAACCTTGAGACGTGTGCAGTTCCACCCACTCTGGGTTTATCCGCTTGGCTCTGCAGGGAAGCACATACACATGGTGACATAGTGTTAGAAATAACTTGTGTGTGTGTGTGTACAAACAGACTTAGACATGAGCACAGAGTAGGCTATGTTAGGCTGTTAGGAGGGAGGGGGGGGGGGGGGGGGGGGGTCAGTCTAAACCCCAGCATTTCAAGTTGTTGAAGTACCTGGATGGATAAAGAAAAAGTTGAGTTCCTTAGCTAAAAACCCATACAAATGCAAGACAATAGCATAGGCTATTGGACAGGTGCATCTAGACCAGCCTACCATTCATAAACAGGCAGATTATATGTCACTTCTTGCCAGTGCCGTTGAGTTTCGCCCCTTACATAGGTGGTTTGCCAGCCCCTGGAAACAAGATAAATGTGTGAATATGCTGCTAAATGATAATATCTACTAGCTAGCTACAGCAATAATATGCAGAGGAAGAGAGCACAGTCATGCTGCTGAAGAGTGTCAGCAAGATGACTCTCATATTTTTGTTCGTCTAATGGCCATAATAATTGCACCAAAATACCGGCTGCCTTTCACCACTCAAAAATCAGCAATTTGATACGTTCACATTGCCACGCTAGCTAGCTAGCTATGTTTGAAACTGAGAGCTGTCAGTGAGCACTGCAGGTGCAGCATTAGCACAAATAAAGCTAGCTAGTCCACTTCCTACCTGAATACGAGTTCAAGGATTACAGCCCATCTCGCCGTAAAACCGAGCAAAACACAAAGGGATACAAGACTCCAGTTCTCCATGCCCGCGAGCATAAAATAGCTTTATTATCGGCAACGAAATGCTTTAATTTTCGGTGCATGTTGCAGATTCCTGCAGGATTGTTGTTTACACCCCATGAACGCGTCATAGCAGGCGCTGGGTGATGACGTACCTCTCTTCCTCTCTGTGCCTTTTGGATTAGAGATGGATGATGCTGAATGAGGTCGATATATAGAATATTCGATCCCCATCAAAAGTGGCATAAACCGACATGTTCACATCATGTGTCAAATATGCACAGGTAAGAGGTGAAAAAGCAGAGATAGTAAAGGATGTATCCATTTTGTTTGTTCATTTGTGATTTGGAGATTTATGGAACCAGTTTTCCACAAATGTCCTTTTAAAATGGCAGTGGTAGGCACACATGAGTTTGAACGCTTAGCAACCGTTTCCAGGTGTTGGTCTAAATGATAAACGAATGCCTAGTCTGAACATTAGACTGACTTATTTTCATACAAATGATTAACCTGAAACGTCTGTGATGAGTGCTATGAAAGCCATGATTCTCTGGAGGATTGACATAAAGGAGAGAGGCTATAGACTAATCACAACAATATGTGACAACAATATGAGGTCATTTATGAATATCAAAATACTGTAGCAGATTATACTGTGTCACCAAGGTGCTTGTTGTCACCTTCAGTCCAGTTACTTTCTGCCAGAGGCACATCCTGTATGACCTTTCAATCCAGTGACATCTACATTACAACCATGTCTCTGTTTCCATTCTGAGGGGTAAGAAGGTATTGGATAAAACACATCACTTCTTTGTGGTTCACGCATCAATTATTTATAAATAATAATAACCTCGGACAACTGCTGATTTGCAATGACTTTCATTACAATGAGAAGCCTATAACTCATTGATGGCCATTAGTTATTAATACCCTGGTGTGCCAGCTTTACTTTGTCATTTATTGCTTAATCTCTGTGCCTTTTAAATATTCAGTAACTGCTGTATCTACATTTACTGTCTATGATCTGGCCTGGCTTGTCACCCCTGCTATAATTCTATATTGAAGGCTTTCCAGGTCTTGCCTGACCATGCACTGTGTCTGAACTGGCACCATATTCCCTAATGCACTATATAGTGAATAGGGTGCCATTTCAAATGCAGACCCAGTCGTGGGTTATTCCTTTACCCATGTTTTGAATGTATAGAATAGAGTAGGCAATGGTTGTGGAGAAAGAGATGAAGCAATGCAGCCTTGTTCTTTGCTTGCCAATGCCACATGAGTGTATATGTTTTTTACTATACCTATGTTTTCTACCAATCCAATAGAGTGGGGAATGGATGTGGAGCAGGAGACCAAGGAACAGAAACAGCTTAAGCTGGGGTACTCTTATCATCATCACCATCATCAGGGTGGCCAATGACTGAAGGTGCTGCTACTGGACTCTAGTGGATGCTTGTCTGTTTGCCCTTAGGGGATGAAGGGATCAATTAAGTAATGAAGTAACTCTATCCAATAGGTGACACTTGTTGTTGCTACAACACAGTATTATGGCAATAACAACATTGTAATGGCACAATGGCAGTGGTAGCTAAATGCAACAACCAGGTATGCGACCATATTATTAATAATAATAATGTAATAATAAAAATATGCAACCATTTTGTTTTGTTTGCACAGTTAATATAATTATTGACCATTTGCCATAGATCGTAGGAAATTATTGAAATGTATTTGTAGATTTCATTACACACACACCCACACACACATACACATTCCCAGTAAATTGCACTTTGGATAAACTGAAACACCTTGGAAATGGATCAATAAAGTATTCTCATTTTTAAGAAACAGTGGGAAATAGGCCTACAAAACAGATATTATTTTGGGAATGTCACCTGGAATATTAGCTATGTGTCACCTGGAAAATGGATCAATAAAGTATTCTTCCTTGTATAAAAATAGGCTACACAAATCGTAGCCTACATTCCCAACTGAAACACCTTTTATAGCTAATAAAGTAGGCAGTACAAAACAGAGTGATCATCATGGGAATCTGTCATTTGCAATATTAGAGGTCCGAGTTCCATATTAGAGAATTTATTTCATATGGTGAATCAATTTGTGTCAACCAGATGACATAGGCCAGTATAAGGCCCTTTTATGTGCAACTATATGGGGAAATGTGTTCCTTGTTTTCTCTGTTGTAGGCCTAGTACATGTCAAATACAAACATTTAGAACACATTTATACACAGACACAACTGTAAATAAACGTAAATAATAGGTGAGGCTATACTGTAATATTGCTATTAGTATTACTCAATCTTCACTCAAAATGCCTTGCTATATACTGTATACTCAGCTAAGCTTTCATTTACAGCCCGATTTAGATTTTATATAGGCCTACTGTATTAATGCAAGACTCTTTTTATGTAATTTATGTCAAGTATACGAGAGAATCTCTGTGGTGTTCCATGCTGACTGTGCTGTCAGTATTGAGAGTGTGTTAAAGGGTTGTGGGAACCGCTTGTCCTCGCTATCCATACACCCCACCTGTGCAGGGCGCGAGAGCAGGTGCAGCTGCAAAGGTCAACGTCGTGTGTGATTGTGAGCCCCGCGCAATCTACTAAGCGCAGCAACTTTCAACAGAGCTCTATAGGATTTTTAGGCCACCCGAAAACGGAAACGCGTCCAAACATTTGTGCGCAGGTGATCATTCTTCCCGTGTTGTAAGCCGTTTCGTTGGACAAGACGTGGCTATGTCAGTATGAATATTAGCCTATTCATCATATTTGACATATAGTAGCTTACTATATACCCTATCTATACGGCAAAACCTTAAAACCTTCAAAATGGCTAAACCAGGCGTCATTTCCATCCAAAAACGTATTTGATCGAGACCTGTAATAAATATGAATGTTTAAATACCAATTTGAAGTTTATTCATATAAATAATATCTATACATATTATCGTTATTGTTGTCCATAAATAGGTTATGCTTGTTTTTTCGTCTTAATTCAAGTCAAAATAGTTTTATTATAGTAGCTTATTTTTCATATCGGCTCCGATTTGTTTTTCTAATAATATATTATGGGAAAGACAATTATTTCATTGTGCACAATATGAAAATACTTACATATTGTGCTCAACAATTCATCAAAGCAACCTGAGACTGCAACAAGAATAAAAAAGTATATTAACTTTGTCCTGGTATTTAAGCTTACATTATGCAGCCAATTATTTTGAGGATTGTGATTGTCAAAACGAGTTGGCAGCCCCTGTCAGTCTGCTTAAGGAGCTCTGGTGGTCCACGGTTGCAATACCCATCGAAGGTTACTACTTGACGTCAGGTATATTAAAAGCATGGGATCTATTATAACCTTGCACTTGTTAAAGAGTCAACTATTTCCCACCAGCTGCCCCTAAAATAGACACACTATTAAATCCCGTTGAATCCAAACAATGTCACAGTGTCCCTATTCCAAGATAAATAAGATCTACCAAATCCCTCCAGTATAGGAACCTACTTATTCTAACAGAACAGTAGCCCCTGATGAAAGTCACCCATATAATGCCCCAGGGCAGATATTTAGGACTTGCCTTGTGTTTCTCTGTGTTTAAATTGCTTTGCACAAGAATACAGGTGTCAATAAACGCCACCTAGCGATGTTCACAAGTCATTGCTGTTACGCGGTCATGTGTGTGTTATTTGTGTGTTACATCGAATAAAAGCCATATTCTTATCAAACTAAAGCCTACCGGTATTGCATGACAATATAGACTGTAGACCTATGTAGGCTTAAGTGTTCTCAATTGCTGATGTTTTTGTTTAGCTAGAGATGAATTGTTATACTGCCTGCTTAATTAAAATGTATTACTCTTACTTAAGACATAATAGAGAACATGGTAATAATTATGATACACATACCCACATTGCGTCAGTTAGAGTTTTTTGGAAAATAACCAGCTTGCCAATTAAAAATAAACGTTTTAATGAATAACCGTCGGTTGATAAGAGTTCGTTTATTAATGCACAAATTTCAATTAGACATTACAGCCTAATATACCATCAACAATCGCCTATCGAAGTGATTGTAGGCCTTACAAATCTCCCCTCACAACGAAGTCCCAAGGTCTACATTTTACTACAGTATTTTTCCTCGAAAGCCAGTAGACCTGGGCTTATATGGCATCATATTAGATATACGTCTTCTAAGAGAAGCCTCTGCATCGCTACGTCCTGTAAATCATCGGTGGTATGTGATATCAAATCGGAGCAATGCGCATAACAATGCAGTCTCATCTGAATGAATAAGAAGTCAGTCGTGGAATGGGCGCCCCGTTATCCAGTGTCATTGAGAAGCACTGCCTCAGCAGCTTCTTCAGACTGAAAGGGAATTCAAGTAGATAGCCCTTTCTCTGTTCACATGAGTATCCGTTAAAAAATACCCCCCCCCCCCCCCCCCCAACCCTTGTGCACTGCACCGGCCACACACACCATCCACCATTTGCTGTTTGTGTAAAACTGATTAGCCAGACACAACTGTGAAACTAAGTGTTACTTTTATAGTAGCGACATGCAAACATGTTTATATCTTCTTAGTTTTTCTTGTAATAGGACACCTTAATGTCTCGACATCTGCACTGCATAAGCTTTCTCATTATGAAATCCAGTTTCATTTTCAAGTTAATAATGTCAGTGAAAACATTAGAAACAACTTATTTGATAATATAGTATTTTACTATTTTGAGACATCAAAATCATTTGCATACCGGCTCTAATGCTTCTATGTTTGTTTCAAGTTTTACCTTTATATAACTAGGGAAGTCAGTTTTAAGAAGAAATTCTTATTTTCAATGACGGCCTAGAAATAGTGAGTTTTTTACCCTAGCTCGGGGATTCGATCTTGCAACATTTCCGTTACTAGCCCAACGCTCTAACTACTAGGCTACCTCCCGCCCAAGGAGGCAGAATGTTGAATCGAGCGTTCTGTGGCCTTATAATTTCAAGACATCAGAGTAGCCTAATTTCTGATTTGTGTTTAGGCCTATATTCTATTCCTGTTCAAATATATTTAATTGTTTTCACATCTGTAAATAAGCCATCATAAGGCACTAGCACAAATAGGCTATAATGATATAGTTATTGTCATGCGAAATTCTAAGACGATATCATAATAACAAGCCACAAACTACTTTTAAAGACAGTTGAATTTAGGCCTAACTGTAAATTGATATTGATAATGAAGGGATATTAAATGAAATATGTCCTCATTTGTAATATCAATAGGCATATTTTATATCGATATTACATTTTAACTTTAGGAAATTACCTGTGTTTTAAGTTACTAATTTATTACTTGCTCGCGGTACTAAACACGTCACGACCCTCTCACCTAATTATCATAAGCATGGCAGTAGAAATATTGAAAGGATAGAGGCCTACCTTAATTATTGGCCTTAGATTAAATGCACCGGTTTGCAATCTGTTTTAATTGTTAAATATGTTTACATTTTTATCTGGGCTATTTGCTTACAAATCCATACTGGTAGTTTGTCATATCCAAGTCTACTTTCAGATTATTTCCAACTATTAAAATGGTTTCAATTAGAGACGTTTCAATAGTAATTATCACACAGCAGATCTATATCAGATAATTCAAAAACTACATAAAGAAAATGAATACTGTTAATGCTTATTTTTTGGTGGATTTATTAACAAATGAATCCATTTTACAACACAATAGAGCTACATAGAATACATATATTTGAATTTATAAACAGACTATTTGTCCAGACTTAGAATAAGAACATGTTGTATCTTGTATGAAAAATCAAAGCAAAATAGTTGATCATTTTGAACTAACAGTGAGCTCCCATACAAAAGAAAATATAAAATAATATCAGGAACACTCGTATAACTACAACTGTTGTACAGTTCAAACACCAAAGAGAAAATAGGTAAAAGGTCAAACAAGTCAAATTCTTTATTTTTTTACAAATATGTACAAATATTACCTGTACAAAAAGCATTCCTTTTCTCTCTTTTTGTTGTTTTTACATGGCTACAGATTGGCGGACGTCAGAGTCCAGTGCTGCTTATATCGTGCTGTATACAGTCCCTCCAAGTCTCTAGAAAAATGTAAGTATTTTATTGAGAAGGCCATTTGGACACTGCTGACGTTACTGAGGGTAAAAACTGTCCCGACATGATATTAGATGGCATGCTAAGAATTGGTGCAATAGCTGCCGTTGTCCTGGTTAGGCCATGTGCGCTCAACAACGCAGACTGAACAGTCACCGGAGGCCGCATGAAAGTCTGTGCACTCGAGGACGTGGATACCCCGATGATGTTTTCTATACTGAAAGACGGTCTGCTGGAGGGCTCGGACTTGATCATAGACGCTGTGCTAAGGCTGTTAAGCTGCATCTGAAGGCTGGGGCTGAGCTGGGAGTTGAAGGCTTTTCTGTTCAGCTCAGCGGAGGACAAAAGAGGGACAGTCGGGGGGAGCATGGGACCTACCGGGTGCATGTAAGGGTACATCCCCGCTGGATGGGTGTAGGCTGGGTGAATTCCATAGTGACGTCCGTAAGGATTCCCAATACTGTAAGCCCCAAAACTTTGCATCATGAGGGCTGTCTGGTCCCTGAGAATATCTGGCTGGTGCCTCTTGAAACGTTTCCTCCTCCGGAGGAAGCTGCCGTTGTCAAACATATCTTCCGATTGTGGGTCCAGGGTCCAGTAGTTGCCTTTGCCAGGGTTGCCCGGCTCCCGGGGGATTTTCACGAAACAGTCGTTCAGCGACAGGTTGTGGCGGATGGAGTTCTGCCAGGCTGGAAACTTCTCCCGGTAATACGGGAACCGGCTACTGATAAACTCGCAGATCCCGCTGAGTGTGAGTTTCTTCTGCGGGCTCTGGAGTATAGACATGGTGATGAGCGCGATGTAGGAGTAGGGTGGCTTCACCAGGCTGTTTTTTGGCTTGCTGCTTATGGAACCCGACGCGCTTTCCGCGCCGTCTGCTTTGGTCTCTCCCTCCCCGGCGCTCTCGCAGGGACTCCCGGACCTCTCCTTCACTTCTATCTCCTCCACCTCCTCCGAGCGGTCGTGCATGCCCCCCTGGCTGTCGCAGTCGCTGTCCCGCTCCATTCCATCATCGCATTCGCCGACCACGTCGATATCCACATCCTCGGCAGTGAGCACTGTCTGACCGGACATGTCGTTGGCACTGTTGCCACCAGACAGGGTCATCACAACTTACTTTACCGAGAAACAACCAGGGATCTAGGTGCGTGGGTGCGCACGCGGCACGTAGTGGTTAGATCAGATGTCGCCGGATTCTAAATGCAGGTCGGACAGGCCTGCCAGAGAAACTTAAACGTCTGAAAATATTTATCCAGTCTACTAGTCTTCTTCTTTAGGGTTTGGTGTGGGTGCGCTTCACGCCACGATGTCCTTCAACCGCTATTTCATAGTAAGAGTGATTTTTGAGTGCGAAGTTTAGATGACAAGTGCTTTTAAAGCCAATGTTAAGGACTGTCTGAAAGATTACTTTTTCAGTTTAAGATATACTATCAGTCCTGCCACGTGATTGGGTGACGTCACACGTCCCCCTGCTAAGCCATGCAAACTGAAGTTGTTTCATGGATTTGTCAACAAAGGGACAACAGTAATGCTGCTTTCCACTTTCTGGCTGTGTTCGTCCGTCATAGACAATTTAACCGTAGCTGGGGGAAGAAAAAAATACAATTGGCCTGCGTGATTGGAAAATCTGATGCGCATTAACTCGGGGCTGCGCTAAATCCAAATCTTAACATTGCTTAAAACAAATTGCTTGTGTTGAAAGCTGCTGAATGAAAACGTCGACAGCTAAGTTAATTGAATCTCTTCTAGTTATTGTTGTGTATGCATTGAATATAATAATGTTATTTAATTGGGAAATAGGCTATAGGCTAGTCTATAATGTTTGCTTGCTCAGTACTCACATTACTTTACGCATAATTATTACTTTAGGCATAAGACTAATTTGGTAAAATACATACTTATTTTACTGTCTATAAGAAAAACTAGTATAGGCCTACGAAAAATATCAAGTTTCACTTTCACGCTGGATTTTGCAAATATAACCAGATAATGTATGGCAAATATTCAGTCGATTAATTCAGTGGATTTGTCAAAGGTGAGAAGGGTATTAGGCAACAACAATGGAAAATAATAAATAAAGAATTGTTAGCCTATTTTGCCAGAGGTGTTAAGACCTAATCATTGTAAGTGTTGTCATTTGAATAAGTAGGAAATACGGGACCGGGTGAACGCAGAAGTTTCATTCACAACCATGAAGATGCGCCAAAAATGTGGGCTGTTCTCATGAAAGAAGGTAGAAACCAATAGAGAAGTTTCCTGCGTCTTATGAGAAAATGTTGCCCTATGTCATTGTAGCGAGCGGATGGGGCTGATCAGGAGAAGTATGTATTATTTCCATCCACGTTCTGATAATAGCGTGCAAACAGCCTGATGATGGTCGGACAAAAAGCACTGTTTATCTTTTCAAAAGAGGAATGGTCCATTGCTCATTTATTAGGTCTGCCGTTGCATGGTTTGTTTAGAATAAATTGAAAAGGAGAATCTTCCTATCTTACATGTTCTATGTGCACAAGCAATATAAAGTCCTATTGATTCGGTCTGAAACCCACCTCCTGCCTTAATGAAAATATATTTAATTGACAACAGAATCAATTATTCTTACCACCCCTCCATTAGAACTAACAAAAATGTGTAAATTACTTTACGATGGGAACGGAGTAGCAGTTAACCATGACAAGGTCTATTTCGCTCAGTTCAAAGCCCCTCGTCTGGCCTCCATTGAAAAGCTAAACAGCAATTGGCGTTGCAACTCCCTCAGACAGCACATAGCCCTAATAATTTGATTATTTGCGTATAAAACACTATTATGTAGACAACATCATCTTTATTTAGGTCTTAAAATGAAACTATTATTAATACTCAATTTGGCCTATTGTTAATAATAATATACCTAATTATTATTTGAATGTTATAATTTTGCAATATTATTACAATATTATAACCATTATATTTATAGGCTATATTTTACATTGTTATCGAGAAACCGTCCAAATTATTTTATTTCAAACAATATGCTCTCATAGGCTATACGTAAATCGAAAATAGACCTTTACCAAGGCATAAAGGAAACCTATTCTACAATTTGAGGATCTAATATTAGGCTACATAATTTCTGGCATCATTAGATTCCTCATTCCCGAGCCTGTATTTTGTTATCGAGGGTTTGGATGATATTTAATCTGAAAACAGGCGCCTCGCTGCCGCGACCTCGGTCTTCTCTCCCTGGCATTCTCCCTGGCACGTGGGGCTCGTGCCTAGTGCTGCACCTATGACGCGGCTGCTCCTTTTGTTGAATAAAAGTCGTATTAATTCAATCGTATCGTTAATAATTGTGTCATAGTGAAAAGGGACAAGGCCCTCCGATTAGACATGCATTCGGCTAATATTTTGCTCTTGCAAGCATCCGGTGACCTGTGTGATGTGTAGTCTATCAATACTGGGCTACTTAGCAGATGAAATCACAGCACACCAACTCCTTTCCATAGCCTATCTAGCTACCAATGACACCACACAACTATTTGCGTAACATGTTTGTTTTCCTTTTCACAAGGTAGTTTTTATGTTTATATCATATTGTTTTTTTTTTTTTTTTTTTTTTTTGGGGGGGGGGGGGGGTGGGATACTTTTCTTTTTATTTGTGCATTATTGACTAGATTTGGGCATCTTAGAAACATTTAGAGACCGGTCTAGGCTATCCTAAAAGGCTCATTTAAAAAAAATCCGACGTGCAGCATGTTGTGAAAGACGGGCAGCGTAAATGGGTTATTACGATATTACACCAAAAAGGGGTTCAAACCCCTCCTTGCTGTGATCTTTCGAAGCCTCATAAATCCGCTTTTATTCCTTCGCAGTTCAATAATAAAATGTAGCCTACATTTAAAGCACATGCACGGCTTAGCCCGACAAAACCTTTTTAGAATAATAAGCTAACTCTCTCACTATGAACCATTAGAGGACGCAGCAGCGATAGCAGATAGCAGTTGACAGACCGTATACAGTCGACGCGTCGCTGCGTTGCAATGTGATTACCAAGCAAGGTCAGAAACAAATGCCACCCTATACGGCAAAACCGTATAGAATTTCTGCCTAATTAAATTGCTTAAATAAAAAAGATAAGGTTGAAATTGAAAGGTGTGGCAGAGAGAGAGGGAGAGAGCGAGAGAATGTGTGCTCTGAAGAAAAATACATTCCTAGAATGGAAACGGGAAGGGGTGTAGAAGGCTGCACTTGAAGCAAGAACGGCGCGTAATAGTTACGCACGGCTACATATTTAATTACGCACAGCCATATATTCCCGCACTGTACTTGTATACGCCATAATGCTCCATTATTTTCACTATTATTACTACTACTATCATACACAATTAAAACATCCTAAACATCGAATAATGTGTTATTGTCTGCAGAGGAAAAATAATCAGAAGACTCGGCGCGTTCTTGGTGAACTGTGCATAATCGCTTTAGTGGTGGCTACAGAATCAAAGGATGCTCTCTCCTCTGTTTAAACCCTTCCCTTCCAGGAAAATGTGGAGCTGGAGCTGCCGCAGATTAAGGGCTATGGCTCCTGGTATTAGCCTGATGCTTATGAGTCTGTTTGGCGTTGACCACGTTTCGTTTCAGCGTTTCAGACTGTATTTTTAGATTTATTTTATCCAAGGTTGAGATTACTGTAACCAATCTAATCAAGATGGGTTTTATATATCAATCTGACGTGAACATGTTGGTTTGGCCCAACGACTCGTTTCAAAATATTTCCAGTTGGTGTTCTGGTTGATATAGCAGTGTATTGTCGATAAGGTTCATTTAACGATTTGTGCAACTTGACTAGGCCACTGATCTTATATATTTTAAAAATGGGTCCATTTCGCTAATAACATGAGGGGCCTTTTGTCAGAGTATGATACCACAAGGATGTAGGTGTTCAATGGGTTCACAAAAGGTGCAGGAAATAACCATTTTTATAATGAGGAAGATTGACAGCAAAAATGCGAAGTTAGAATTTGTTCAAGTGTGCAAAGAGCTGCTCCTGAAAAACAGATTTTTGAAAGGCAACTGATTTAATTAATTATCGGAGAGCAGTTGGGGGCAGTAAGCGAGTAAAACGGTATGATAAATTAATGCCATTGTTAGCGGTCTTTTAATTACGGCTATTATGTTAATTATTTTACATCACTGCCGAGTGATCAGCTCGTCACGTGCCATTCTCTGGAAAACTGTTATTTTCATCTAGGAAAAGGAAAAAGGAAGGTGCCATGGGAGGTGTCATGTTATAGGCTACTTGAGTGAGAAAAAAAAACTTTTAATTTAAACGCAATCTCAAATTAGATTTTTTCACGGTAGACACGGCGATTCCCTCAAGGCTATAAACTACCCACCAGAAGGCAGGATCTCAGCCGTTCCTTTTTGGGGGAATTCGCCATTTCACCCCGTTGAAGAATCCACTCTATCAAGCTGCAACTTTCTGTCAAACAATATGATGTAGCCCATTTTTAACCGTCCCTTTTGTAGAATCATCGCAGAGCCTCGCACCGTCATAACAATGCATTAAAGTGGCCAAAACAGAGAATGTGTGTCGCGCTCTGCAGATGCGCCGGAATGATAACGACAAAATTGCTTTGGTAGGCCTATACAAAATACAAAATGACAGGATGATACTGTTAAAAGCCAAGAGGAAACAACATGGACTATCTGTAATATCACGGCCTGTAAACTGGTCTATGGCTGATTTATCGAATGGACACCTGAGTTAGAACACCTTAAATGTAGAGCTGGCAGCACTGATGATGGAAATTAAAGTGATTTGCTATGGACACATGATCAATTGATCACGATAATATCACACATTACAATATGATTCTAGGCCTTCACTTTCGATGCATGAATTTGCTTCATATTGCTCTTCTTCCATACCTTTTGATAGATAATATCCTCCTGGTCCCTAAAATAACAATTCTAAGTCGCATCATATTTTCAGTTATTTAGTCAATATTGTCTGAAATTTAAGTTAATTTCACTCAATTTGTGTGCAAATTTGAGTGTCGTTTTTCGTTTTATCCCCAACATTTGACAAATCCATTGACAGATTTTTGTAACGAAATATACAGTGTACAAAAAATTAGGAGCACCTTCCTAATATTGAGTTGCACCCACTGTTGTCCTCAGAACAGCATTAATTCATCGGTGCGTGGACTCTGCAAGGTATCGAAAGCGTTCCCCAGGGATAATGCCCCGTCTTCACTCCAATCCTTCCCACAGTTGTGTCATGTTGGCTGGATATCCTTTTGGGTGGTGGACCATACTTGATTCACACGGGAATCTATTGAGCGTGAAAAACGTAGCAGCGTTGAAGTTCTTGACACAAACCATACCACTTTCAAAGGCACTTAAATATTTTGTCTTGCCCATTCACCCTCTGAATGGCACACACATACACACACACACTCTCCATGTCTCAATAGTCTGAGGCATAACATCCTATATTTTGTCTCCTCCCCTTCATCGACACTGACTGAAGTGGATTTAACAGGTGACATTAATAAGGGATCACAGCTTTCACCTGGACTCACCTGGTCAATCTGTCATTGAAATCAGGTGTTCCTAATGTTTTGTACACTCAGTGTACTCAAGGTTATTGTTATTCATTTTTGACTTCATTGCTGGGTAATCATTATTTTATTTTTATTTACCCAGCAGTGGGTAATTTCGTACTCTCTTGCTGGGTTATATTTTTTCTACCTTCTTTCTATTACAGAACCTGATCATTTGTAAAAGTACAAATACTTCTAGCAATAACAATGTTGCAATGTTAACACACAGTCTAGAAGAAATTCATAATGACATATGGCCAATCATGACAAATTGTAGGTAAAACACAAACATTTACATTTTCAGCTATTAATTTCCAGCTACAAACTGAAGTCGTGCAAAAGATAAACAACAAATAAGGGACACACAAATAAGCAAACAATTTAGAAGCACAATTCATAATTTAAAATCACAGTAGCCCTGCCAATTAAAGCTGAGGAATGGGGCTGAAGAAAAGTAAACTTTCATTTATGTAAAATAACAAAGAAAACATAATGTCTTCTGCTCCAGAGCCTGCCCATTCATGATGATGAATGCCAGTGAGTAGTAGCGATTGTCCCCGGGAGTCAGAATGAATGATTGGGGTTAGAGGTCTACACCGGTACACGCGAACCCGAATACCCGAAAACCGACCTGGGACCCGAGCCGGTCTGGGTCCAAAATTAAAACCTGTCCCTCAGGGGTGGATCGGGTCCTGTTTGATTGTCATGGGGTCATGGGTCTATTTAACTACAGCTGATAAACCAGAGTGGACCCTAATGGCCCCGACCATGGCTCTGCATAGCCTACATCATATTTATTTTACACTAATAAGGTGAATTTATTAACTTATAGAAGACCCATCCAACATATAAAGACCTAGTCTTTAACCAGAAGAGCAACTTGGCTCATAAAGATAATTATTTGGTCACTCGGTTCCCATCGGGTCTGGTCTAGACCAGGAACTGTTAGGGTACAGGTCGGGTCTAGGTCGGGTTGTCCTCGGGTCAGTTCTGGTCTAGGTACACATTTTTGGACCTGATAAAACCTCTAGTTCTGGTCTCTAATTTTTCTGGTCGCCTGGTGGAGATATTCAGCCTTGTTGGTTTCAAACCAGCGATTGGAGAATATGATTACAACATGTTGAACAATAATCAAGACACACAGCACTTTTTGCGCAAGCCTGCGCGCACGAACACACACGAATTGTGGCCTTTCCTATTGCTCAGGGCCTCTTTTCCCAGTTGCACTGTAACTTAAGCATTATGAGAATCGTACCAGGTGTATCGTTATTTACAAGCCAACTTTGGTTTCCCAAACAAGCAAGTAGAGTGAACATTCGCTAGGTTCGTCGTTATACCACGTGTCGATATTTATAGGATCAAAAGAAAAACAGCAGATCAGCTGTCTCCATTCAAATCTTACCTAGAATTATTCCACAATAAGTCTACTGTCGACGGATCAGCTCCTGGAGAGATATTAGGCCTACCACCTATGGCTACAAATAGGTTATTGAGGCTGATTATTACGCCTACCCAATAATAATGCACCAAATCACAGATTGGGCACATCATTGCGCACATTTTATCAGACATCATGAAACACATTGAGGCAAAAAAATTACAGACAGTAGCCTAGTTACGCAATACAACTCAATTGATTGAACATGACATTGACTTCAATATGATTGAAATAGCCTATGTATCTTTTAATGTGGTCATCTCGGTTTTCATTTGAAGCATCATTTTACCCTTCACTTGTTTGTAACCGTTGCAAATACTTTGGCAACTTTGTGATCGTAGACAACTTCTTTCTGAAGTTATCGGCAGTCACAATCAGACAGATAGCCTAAACATCTTGATTCTATGTTTAGCTGAGAGATCATCTATGAATAAAGTGACATGGAAATGCAAAAAAAAAAAGCATGTACTGAGGTTCTGCACTTTGGCTGCCCTAGGCGTGGTCTGGATCACTCATAGATGTGCAAATGTTTTTAAGAGCCCAGCACGTTACTAACGAAGACTCCGGGAAACACATCGGCTACTGAAGATACATCAGAAGAAGATTCGGTAACACGTTACTTGACTTTCAGCGTCTGTTGTGACATATATTGCATTACTTTATGGCTGGTTATGACAGCTACATAAGAGCGTAAAATACCACACAACCTACCAGGTAGTTATTTTATAGCTGGTTATGACACCTACATAAGAGCGCAAAAACCAACGTAACCTACCACACAAGGCAAAACATTCCATTACACTATAGTCTAAAGGTGTCAACAATATGTTTATGTTATATATACAGTACCGGTCAACATTTTGGACACACTTACTCATTCCAGGGTTTTTCTTTATTTGTATTATTTTCGACATTGCAGAATAATAGTGAAGACAACAAAACTATGAAATAAAACATGGAATCATGTAATAACCAGAAAAAGTGTTTAACAAATTAAAATATATTTTAGATTATTCAAAGTAGCCACCCTTTGCCTTGATGACAGCTTTGCACATTCTTGGCATTCTCTCAACCAGCTTCATCAGGTAGTCACCCGGAATGCATTTAAATTAAAAGGTGTGCCTTGTTAAAAGTTAATTTGTGGAATTTATTTCATTCTTAATGTGTTTGAGCCAATCAGTTGTGTTGTGACAAGGTAAGGGTGGTATACAGAAGATAGCCCTATTTGGTAAAAGACCGAGTCTATATTATGGCAAGAACAGCTCAAATGAGCAAAGCGAAATGACAGTCCATTAATTTAAGACATGAAGGTCAGTCAATGTAGAACATTTCAAGAACTTTTAGAGTTTCTTCAAGTGCAGTCGCAAACAACATCAAGTGCTATCATTTAACTGGCTCTCATTAGGACCGCCACAGGAAAGGAAAACCAAGAGTGATCTCTGCTGCAGAGGATAAGTTCATTAGAGTTACCAACCTCAGAAATTGCAGCCCAAATAAATGCTTCACAGAGTTCAAGTAACAGACACATCTCAACATTACTGTTCAGAGGAGACTGCGTGAATCAGGCCTTTATCAGCCTTTATGGTCGTATTGCTGCCAATAAACTACAACTAAAGGACAACAATAAGAAAAAGAGACTTGCATGGGCCAAGAAACACAAGCAATGGACATTAGACTGGTGGAAATCTGTCCTTAGGTTTGATGAGTCCAAATGTGAGATTTTTGATTACAACTGCCATGTCTTTGTAGGTGAACGGATGATCTCTGCATGTATGGTTCCCACCGTGAAGCATGGAGGAGGTGTGAGCCAGTTAAATGATAGCACTTGATGGTGTTTGCGACTGCACTTGAAGAAGCTTTCAAAGTTCTTGACATTTTCTGCATTGACTGACTTTCATGTCTTAAAGTAATGATGGACTGTCGTTTCTCTTTGCTTATTTGAGCAGTTTTTGCCATAATATGGACTAGGTCTTTTACCAAATAGGGTTATCTTCTGTATACCACCCCTACCTTGACACAACACAACTGATTAGCTCAAATGCATGAAGGAAATAAATTACACAAATTAACTTTTAACAAGACAAACCTGTTAACTGAAATGTATTGCAGATGACTACCTCATGAAGCTGGTGGAGAGAATGCCAAGGGCGTGCAAAGCTGTTATCAAAGCAAAGTGTGGCTACCCCCCTACTTTTTTCAATTTCCACCTGAAGACATACCCAAATCTAACAGCCTGTAGCTCAGGCACAGAACCAAGGATATGTATATTCTTGGTACCATTTTAAAGAAAACACTCTGAAGTTTGTGTGAATTGAATGTAGGAGAATGTAACACAATAGATCTGGTTTCGATAATACAATGAAAAAAAACATATGTTTTTTTCTTTTTATTGTTGTATCATCATCTTTAAAATGAACAAGATAAAACAAACATTCAGATAGGATGATGGGGATAATTTCAGTGAAAAACATAAGAGGGCAACAGTACTTGTGCAAAGTTTCAGAATGATAACTTCCAAAATGAGTGTGCTACATGACATTTATCATGAAGTCACCCAGGTGTCCCACAGAAGTAGCCCAAATGTACCCAAGTGGCCAAATTTGTGAAGTTATACATTTTGAATGGAATAACTATATACAAAATACCAAAATGGTATTCTAACACCCCCCCCCCCCCCCCCCCCCCCCCAAAAAAAAAATGGAGAAAAGCATGAAGAAAAAATATATATACATTTACAAAATAACACTTTCAATATTTGGAAGACCCTCAGTCCTCTACACAATATTATGCTGCTGATGTCAGGTGCCATAGCACATCCATGCCTGCAGAAATACATTTGGGCAGATGAACACCACTTGTGGCGGGAGCTGGATGAACCAGCTTCAGTGGGGATGGACACCTTGGCACTGAGGGCTGCCATTCGGAGTCAGTGTCACTGTGAAAGAAAATGTTCAGTTAGAATAGTTTCACATATGAGCCCTGTATCAACAGGTATAATAAACAGATATTTATATATATATATATATATATATATAGAGTACAGGGAACATAACATTGAATATATTATTATAGACCTGCTAGATGTCTCATTTATATTATGATATTTCAGCTAGATCTACTGTCTCTATTATATTATGACAGACCAGCAAGATCTACTGTCTTTATTATATTACAACAGACCAGCTGTTTCTACGGTCTCCATTTCACTTTGGCCATTGTTGTGGGCCTGCCCTCCCCCCAACAGCCTCAAATAGGCTATTTAATTTCACGAATAATATTTTATATTATTAATTTCAAACAACAGCATTAGCATGAGAAGAACTTACCAGTCCAAAACGATCGCCATACTGATTGATATATAAACAGCTGAATATGCGCTTTACCAAAACAACGCTGTGCGCAACATGCTTTACTCCTTCCGGTATGAAACTTCAATGGCGAATGACCCTCGTTACGCCAGAGTTTACTACATGGGTTGGTCTTCCAACACATAAACATTACATATTGCCATTTACCTCAGCTCATTGGCTATCTACCCAGCTAGATTTCAAGATGATCAGTGGTCATTGGGTTAAAATACAGTCAATCAACGAAACAGCGGGCAAATCATTGGTGCACAATGATGTCATTATTTGTTGTCTTCAAATTGGTTTCTTTCAGTCAATACGTCCCGCGAAATGACCCATCAGGTTTGGTTGTGTTACAAACAAACCAGTTGAATGCAATGAAACCAAACATGACTGGAAAATTCACATTCCGTGTGTGTATTTACCTCGAGTGTGTTGTCGAAAATGGAATGAGACTGAATTAACGACAAGCGGTTCACAAAATGTTTCGTTTTAGGCTATAAAAATTGATTTGATCAAACAATAGACCATTCATTGTGTAACAATGAGCATTGGGATTGCAAACAGAGGAAGATCGTCAAAGGTAAACAATTTATTTTATTGCAGTTTGTGATTTTGTTACGCCTGTGCTGGTTGAAATAGTTGTTTTTATGGGGCTCTATCCTCAGAAAATCGCATGGTATTCTTTCGCAGTAAATCCTTTTTTAAACGCAGTTGGATTAGCAAGATTCTAGGCTTTCGAAACATGTGAGACACTTGTATTTTCATGAATGTTTAATATGACTATTTATGTAGCGATCACCGTATGTTGTCGAATTTCATCCCGCTACCGGGTTCCGTGCGCAGAGAGATTAACAAGGCAAACCTGTTAACTGAAATGTAATTCCAGATGACTGCCTCATGAAGCTGGTGGAGAGAATGCCAAGGGCGTGCAAAGCTGTTATCAAAGCAAAGTCTGGCTTCTTTGAAGAATCTCAAATATAAAATATGCTTGAATTTATTTAACACATTTTTTGGTTACTACATGATTCCATATGTGTTATTTCATAGTTCTGATGTCTTCACTATTATTCTACAATAAAGGAAACCCTGGAATGAGTAGTTGTCCAAACTTTTGACTGGTATTGTTTATATACAGTGCATTTGGAAAGTATTCAGACCCCTTTTACAAAGCAAAAAGTTTAAAAAAAATGTTTGCAAATGTATAAAAAATAAACTGAAATAGTATATTTACATACATATTCAGACCCTTTACTCAGTGCTTTGTTGAAGCACCTTTGGGTAGCGAATTCAGCCTCAAGTCTTCTTGGGTATGACGCTACAAGCTTGGCACACCTATATTTGGGGAGTTTCTCCCATTCTTCTCTACAGATCCTCTCAAGCTCTGTTAGGTTGGATGGGGAGGGTCACTGTACAGCTATTTTCAGGTCTCTCCAGAGATGTTAGATCGGGTTCAAGTCCTTGCTTTGGCTGGGCCACTCAAGGACAGTCAGAGACTTGTGGGGGATGGTGCAAGGTTTCCTCCAGATGTGACGCTTGGCATTCAGGCGAAAGAGTTCAATCTTGGTTACATGGCAAACTCCATGCGGGCTGTCATCTGCCTTTTACTGAGGAGTGGCTTCTGTCTGGCCACTCTACCATAAAGGCCTAATTGGTGTAGTTCTGCAGAGATGGTTGTCCTTTTAGGAAGGTTCTCGCATCTCCACAGAGGAACTCTGGACCTCTATCAGAGTGACAATCGGGTTCTTGGTGTCACGAGTCCGACCGAGGGTGTTTCCCTATCCCGGGCAGGTGGCGCTCGGCGGTCGTCGTCACCGGCCTATTAGCTGCCACCGATTGATTTTCCTTCCCCTCCTTGTATGTTGAGTGGTAGCACCTGTGAATGTTTAATTAGTTTGTCTTTATTAGACAGCCGGCCCGCCTGGTTGTTGTGCGGGATTATTTCTATGTAAACCTTCGGCTCTGTGGTATAGGCACATGTTAGTGTCCGGTCGGGATTGTTTCCCATTGTACATTTTGATTTCCCTGTGTTTTGGGAACGTAACGTTTTTGTGAGCACCCTGTGGTGCATTGGTGCGATTAAAAGACGCGCAGCATTGAACTCTCTGTCTCCTGCATTTGACTCCACACCCACGACACCCGGAGCATTACAGAATCCCGCACCTATCAAATTGATGGAGTCAGCAGGAGCAGCAGCCAACCCTCTCCCATCGATGGAGGAACGGGTTCTCCACCACACCACCGTCCTTCATCGGATCAGATCCGCGATGGATCAAGTGATGGAGAGAATGGACAGATGGGAGAGGAGTGGGCTCCTCTCTCCACCTTCGGCACCCACGGTTCCGGACTCCCCATCTCCCGACTCCAGCACCCTCCGTCTGACGCTACCGAGGGCTTATGATGGAGCGGCGGCGGGTTGCCAGGGGTTTCTGCTCCAGCTGGAGCTATACCTGGCCACCATCAGACCCACTCCCTCAGGAGAAGAGAGGGTGAGTGTCCTCATCTCCTGCCTCACGGGTCGTGCCCTGGAATGGGCGAACGCGGTCTGGAATGGTCCAGACTCAGCGCGGGAGCACTACCCAGAGTTTTCCCGTCGCTTCCGCGCCGTGTTTGATCACCCTCTAGACGGCCGAGCGGCGGGAGAACGACTATTTCACCTCAGGCAGGAGAGGAGGAGCGTCCAGGATTACGCGCTGGAGTTCCGGACCTTGGCAGCCGGATCTGGGTGGAACGACAGGGCCCTCATGGACCACTACAGGTGTAGTCTCCGAGAGGATGTCCGCCGGGAGTTAGCGTGTCGGGACACCACTCTGTCACTGGATCAGCTGATTGACATGTCCATTCGACTGGATAATCTGCTGGCTGCCCGCGGGCGTTCAGAGAGGGTCCTGTGCGTTCCACCACCCAGCCCCTCCGCTCCCATTCCGATGGAGTTGGGAGGGGCTGCGCCGAGGGGTACCGGAGGAGGAGGCCTTCCCTGCACCAACTGTGGTCGGAGAGGACACACGTCTGATCGGTGCTGGGGGGGTCCGTCTGGGAGTAGAGATGGCAGGCGGAACGCTTCTCGGTCACCCCAGGTGAGTCAGCATCAAACTCACCCAGAACCCCCTGTTGGCCACATGTTTGTCTTAACTTTTTTCCTTTGCTTTTTTCCCTCTTCCCAGCATAGGGCGCTCGTCGATTCAGGCGCAGCTGGGAACTTTATGGATCGCGGACTCGCCCTTAAGTTAGGGGTTCCGCTGGTGCCGATAGATTCTCCTTTCCCCGTGCACTCCCTAGATAGCCGGCCATTAGGGTCAGGGATGGTCAGGGAGACCACGGTCCCACTGGACATGGTGACGCAGGGGAATCATAGGGAGCGTATCAGTTTCTTTATTATTGACTCGCCTGCGTTTCCAGTGGTGCTGGGGACTCCCTGGCTGGCCCGGCACAATCCTAAAATTTCGTGGAAACAGGGGGTTCTCCAGGGGTGGTCAGAGGAGTGTTCTGGAAGGTGTTTGGGAGTTTCCATCGGTGCCACGTCGGTGGAGAGTCCAGACCAGGGTTCCACGGTGTGCATTCCCCCCGAGTATGCCGATTTGGCAATCGCTTTCAGTAAAGTGAAAGCGACTAAATTACCACCTTATCGACCGGGAAGGGATTGTACGATAGATCTCCAGGTAGACGCTGCGCTTCCCAAGAGTCACGTGTACCCGCTGTCCCAGGAGGAGACGTTGGCAATGGAGACATATGTCACGGAGGCGCTGGGACAGGGGTACATTCGGTCCTCCATTTCACCCGTCTCCTCAAGTTTCTTTTTTGTGAGGAAAAAGGAGGGAGGCTTGCGTCCGTGTATCGATTATAGAGGTCTAAACGCCATCACAGTGGGGTATAGTTACCCTCTACCTCTCATCGCTACGGCGGTGGAATCGTTCCACGGAGCGCAGTTCTTCACAAAACTGGATCTCAGGAGCGCGTATAGTTTGGTGCGTATTCGGAAGGGAGACGAGTGGAAAACCGCATTTAGTACTACATCAGGCCACTATGAGTACCTCGTCATGCCGTATGGGTTAAAGAATGCTCCAGCCGTTTTCCAATCCTTTGTAGACGAGATTCTCAGGGACCTGTGCGGGCAGGGAGTGGTGGCTTATATCGATGACATTCTGATCTACTCGGCCACTCACACCGCGCATGTGTCTCTGGTGCGCAAGGTGCTTGGTAGACTGCTGGAGCATGACCTATACGTCAAGGCTGAGAAATGCGTGTTCTCTAAACGAGCCGTCTCTTTTCTGGGATATCGCATTTCCACCTCGGGGGTAGTGATGGAGGGTGACCGCATTAGGGCCGTGCGTAATTGGCCGACTCCGACCACGGTAAAGGAGGTGCAGCGTTTTCTGGGTTTTGCCAACTACTACCGGAGGTTTATCCGGGGTTTTGGCCAGGTAGCGGCTCCCATCACCTCACTGCTGAAGGGGGGCCCGGTGCGTTTGCAGTGGTCAGCAGAGGCGGACGGAGCATTCAACAAGTTGAAGGCGCTGTTTACTGATGCGCCCGTGTTGGCGCATCCGGACCCCTCTCTAGCATTCATAGTGGAGGTGGACGCGTCCGAGGCTGGGGTGGGTGCCGTGCTATCACAGCGCTCGGGGACGCCACCAAAACTCCGACCCTGCGCTTTCTTCTCAAGGAAGCTCAGCCCAGCGGAGCGTAACTATGATGTGGGGGACCGGGAGTTGCTAGCGGTGGTTAGAGCTCTGAAGGTGTGGAGACACTGGCTTGAGGGGGCTAAACACCCCTTTCTCATCTGGACCGACCACCAGAATCTGGAGTATATTCGGGCAGCTAGGAGACTTAACCCACGTCAGGCAAGGTGGGCCATGTTCTTCACCCGGTTCCGATTTACTTTGTCTTATAGACCGGGCTCCCAGAACGTGAAGGCTGACGCACTGTCCCGCCTTTATGACACGGAGGATGGGTCCACCGAACCTACACCCATCCTTCCCGCCTCGAAGCTGGTAGCCCCAGTGGTATGGGAGGTGGACTCGGACATCGAGCGGGCGTTACGGGCTGAACCCGCGCCTCCTCAGTGTCCAGCGGGGCGAAGGTACGTGCCGCTTGGTGTTCGGGACAAACTGATTCGGTGGGCTCACGTCCTACCCTCCTCGGGTCACCCTGGGGTGACGAGGACAGTGGGGAGCCTTCAGGGGAGGTATTGGTGGCCTACGTTGGCTAAGGACGTTAAGGGTTATGTCTCCTCCTGTTCAGTGTGCGCTCAGAGTAAGGCTCCTAGGCACCTTCCTAGAGGGAAGCTACAACCCCTCCCTGTTCCACAGCGGCCATGGTCACATCTGTCCATAGATTTCCTAACCGATCTCCCGCCGTCTCAGGGGAACACCACGGTTCTGGTAATTGTGGATCGGTTCTCTAAGTCCTGCCGTCTCCTCCCGTTGCCCGGTATCCCTACAGCCCTACAGACTGCGGAGGCGTTATTCACCCATGTCTTCCGGCACTACGGGGTGCCGGAGGACATCGTTTCTGATCGGGGCCCCCAATTCACGTCCCGGGTATGGAGAGCGTTCATGGAACGTTTGGGGGTCTCTGTCAGCCTGACCTCCGGTTATCACCCCGAGAGTAATGGGCAGGTGGAGAGAGTGAACCAGGAGGTGGGTAGGTTTCTGCGGTCGTATTGCCAGGATCGGCCAGGGGAGTGGGCACGATACATTCCCTGGGCTGAAATGGCTCAGAACTCACTACGCCACTCCTCTACTAACGTGTCCCCTTTTCAGTGTGTGTTGGGGTACCAGCCGGTCCTGGCACCATGGCATCCGAGCCAGACCGAGGCTCCTGCGGTGGAGGAATGGGTACAGCGCTCCAAGGAGACCTGGAGGGCCGTCCAGGAATCTCTACGACAAGCGAGTGGACGGCAGAAGAGGAGTGCTGACCGCCACCGCAGTGAGGCCCCCGTGTTTGTACCGGGGGACAGGGTCTGGCTCTCGACCCGAAACCTACCTCTCCGCTTGCCCTGCCGGAAGCTGGGTCCGCAGTGTGTAGGGCCCTTTAAAGTCCTGAGGAGGATAAACGAGGTGTGTTATCGATTACAACTCCCTTCCTATTATCGTATTAACCCCTCGTTTCATGTGTCTCTCCTCAGGCCGGTGGTAGCTGGTCCTTTGCAGGACAGTGAGGTACCGGAGGTCCCTCCCCCCCCGCTGGACATCGAGGGGTCCCCGGCGTACACGATCCGGGCCATTCTGGACTCAAGACGCCGGGTGAGGGGCCTGCAGTACCTCGTGGACTGGGAGGGGTACGGTCCGGAGGAGAGGTGCTGGGTACCGGTGGGGGACATCTTGGATCCCTCCATGTTGAGGGATTTCCATCGCCTCCATCCGGATCGCCCTGCGCCTCGTCCTCCGGGGCGACCTCGAGGCCGGTGTCGGCGCGCTGCGGGAGCCACGCGTCAGGGGGGGGTACTGTCACGAGTCCGACCGAGGGTGTTTCCCTTTCCCGGGCAGGTGGCGCTCGGCGGTCGTCGTCACCGGCCTATTAGCTGCCACTGATTGATTTTCCTTCCCCTCCTTGTATGTTGAGTGGTAGCACCTGTGAATGTTTAATTAGTTTGTCTTTATTAGACAGCCGGCCCGCCTGGTTGTTGTGCGGGATTATTTCTATCTAAACCTTCGGCTCTGTGGTATAGGCACGTGTTAGTGTCCGGTCGGGATTGTTTCCCATTGTACATTTTGATTTCCCTGTGTTTTGGGAACGTAACGTTTTTGTGAGCACCCTGTGGTGCATTGGTGCGATTAAAAGACGCGCAGCATTGAACTCTCTGTCTCCTGCATTTGACTCCACACCCACGACACCCGGAGCATTACACTTGGTCAACTCCCTGACCAAGGCCCTTCTCCCCTGATTGCTCAGTTTGGCCTGGCGGCCAGCTCTAGGAAGAGTCTTGGGGGTTCCAAACTTTTTCCATTTAAGAATGATGGAGGTCACTGTATTCTTGGGGACGTTCAATGCTTCAGAAATGTGTTGGTACCCTTCCCCAGATCTGTGCCTTGACGCAATCCTGTCTCAGAGCTCTACGGTCCATTCCTTTGACCTCACGGCTTGGTTTTTGCTCTGACATGCACTGTCAACTGGGGGACAGGTGTGTGCCTTTCCAGATCATGTCAAATCAATTGAATTTACCACAGGTGGACTCCAATCAAGTTGTAGAAACATCTCAAGGATGATCAATGGAAACAGGATGCACCTGAGCTCATTTTTTCGAGTCTCATAGCAAAGGTTCTGAATACTTATGTAAATAAGGTATTTTTTAACATTTTTTTTTATACATTTGGAAACATTTCTAAAAACCTGTTTTCAATTTGTCATTATGGGGTACTGTGTGTAGACTGATGAGGAACATTTTTTATTTAATCCATTTTAGGATAAGGCTGTAACGTAACAAAATGTGGAAAAAGGGGAAGGGGTCTGAATACTTTCTGAATGCATTGTATGTATTTAATTGACCTTAATAAATGATCATTGTAATTGCGCACACATTAATGTCAGACATGTACTTACTCCGATGCTCTGTTGCTGATGAATGGGATGAATGCAGGAGCAGATTTCAGGACCAGTACAAGACACCCTATTTTTGACAGATGATTGATATATGGGCATGTACGTGATAGGCCTATCTGGCTTATATGATTATGACATTTATAATGCTTCATGACAGTGTGTTAAAATGTATTTTCCTAGTCCAAGTAAAGTGAAACAGGATGGTAATAATGCTTCATGACAGTGTCGTATTTTCTACAAGTTATACAAGTTATTTCAAATATGATGAAAAAACATGACTAAAGAATTCATTAAAACTTCAAAGGATTTAAGAAACAAACTTTTAAACAATAGGAAACCTCTTGGCAGGGACAAAACTAATTTGAATTAATGTGGGTTTTGACACTTACATAGGTGTCATAACCAGCCCTGAAATAATGCAATATATGTCGCAACAATTGTAAATATATGGGTCATGAAAATGTTATGACCATATTATGAGAAGTTATGTCAGCTGTTATGACATATTATGACATGGTTATGAATATGTCATAACGTGTTATGTCAAGTAAAGTGTTGCCGAAGATTCTAATGACATTCTTAACGCTATTTTAAGGAAACCTTCCATAAAAAAAACACTAGAAAACTTTGGTAACATTCAGAGAACATCTAAGAATGTTATTTTAAAACATATACAGTGCCTTGCGAAAGTATTCGGCCCCCTTGAACGTTGCGACCTTTTGCCACATTTCAGGCTTCAAACATAAAGATATAAAACTGTATTTTTTTGTGAAGAATCAACAACAAGTGGGATACAATCATGAAGTGGAACGACATTTATTGGATATTTCAAACTTTTTTAACAAATCAAAAACTGAAAAATTGGGCGTGCAAAATTATTCAGCCCCCTTAAGTTAATACTTTGTAGCGCCACCTTTTGCTGCGATTACAGCTGTTAGTCGCTTGGGGTATGTCTCTATCAGTTTTGCACATCGAGAAACTGAATTTTTTTCCCATTCCTCCTTGCAAAACAGCTCGAGCTCAGTGAGGTTGGATGGAGAGCATTTGTGAACAGCAGTTTTCAGTTCTTTCCACAGATTCTCGATTGGATTCAGGTCTGGACTTTGACTTGGCCATTCTAACACCTGGATATGTTTATTTTTGAACCATTCCATTGTAGATTTTGCTTTATGTTTTGAATCATTGTCTTGTTGGAAGACAAATCTCCGTCCCAGTCTCAGGTCTTTTGCAGACTCCATCAGGTTTTCTTCCAGAATGGTCCTGTATTTGGCTCCATCCATCTTCCCATCAATTTTAACCATCTTCCCTGTCCCTGCTGAAGAAAAGCAGGCCCAAACCATGATGCTGCCACCACCATGTTTGACAGTGGGGATGGTGTGTTCATGGTGATGAGCTGTGTTGCTTTTACGCCAAACATAACGTTTTGCATTGTTGCCAAAAAGTTCAATTTTGGTTTCATCTGACCAGATCACCTTCTTCCACATGTTTGGTGTGTCTCCCAGGTGGCTTGTGGCAAACTTTAAACGACACTTTTTATGGATATCTTTAAGAAATGGCTTTCTTCTTGCCACTCTTCCATAAAGGCCAGATTTGTGCAATATACGACTGATTGTTGTCCTATGGACAGAGTCTCCCACCTCAGCTGTAGATCTCTGCAGTTCATCCAGAGTGATCATGGGCCTCTTGGCTGCATCTTTGATCAGTCTTCTCCTTGTAAGAGCTGAAAGTTTAGAGGGACGGCCAGGTCTTGGTAGATTTGCAGTGGTCTGATACTCCTTCCATTTCAATATTATCGCTTGCACAGTGCTCCTTGGGATGTTTAAAGCTTGGGAAATCTTTTTGTATCCAAATCCGGCTTTAAACTTCTTCACAACAGTATCTCGGACCTGCCTGGTGTGTTCCTTGTTCTTCATGATGCTCTCTGCGCTTTTAACGGACCTCTGAGACTATCACAGTGCAGGTGCATTTATACGGAGACTTGATTACACACAGGTGGATTGTATTTATCATCATTAGTCATTTAGGTCAACATTGGATCATTCAGAGATCCTCACTGAACTTCTGGAGAGAGTTTGCTGCACTGAAAGTAAAAGGGGCTGAATAATTTTGCACGCCCAATTATTCAGTTTTTGATTGTTAAAAAAGTTTGAAATATCCAATAAATGTCGTTCCACTTCATGATTGTGTCCCACTTGTTGTTGATTCTTCACAAAAAAATACAGTTTTATATCTTTATGTTTGAAGCCTGAAATGTGGCAAAAGGTCGCAAAGTTCAAGGGGGCCGAATACTTTCGCAAGGCACTGTACATTCCGTTCTCAGTAACAAAACTCTCTCTATGCTCTATCTTGTTAAGTGTGTTCAGGTGTGTTGGCCGCGCCCACTAATTGACCCCACCTGATCTTAATGAGTGCTTGTTTCCTTTGAAATGGGGTTTGTTTGAATAGACTAAAATGAACATCTTTGTATGTGTAAAAAATAACATGGCATGCTAGCTTCATCTTGGTGGCTTAGTGGATTAATTCCAGCAAAAGATTATAGGGTCGAATCTCACTGATGACATGTCACAATAAAAAATAAAACAAAGTGTTTGCATGAGTAATGCCTAAGGAAATTCATTTCCACGTGTCCTATCTGTGCTTGGAGTTAAAAAAAAGTTAACCCCAAATAAGCTAGCAGTGTTAATACAACTTCTTATTGAAACAGTGAGGGAAAGTTAAGTTATTAAAAACACCTCAAAATAAAACCCTCATTTCCGTTCTCACAGCATTAATAAAACCTTACAGGAAAACTTTAAAGGAGCCAGAGTAAAACGTTCTCAGAACCTCACTGCAGGGGGGTTTGAACAGACCCACTGCTGTTGGAGATCACACTTACTGACTCAAGGTAGTTTGGGGAATGGGTAGGGGAACTGGACAATAATAATGATGATACTAATAAGGATGTTTCCACTACCTCTATGCACTGGCGACCCGTCATTCAGGACAAATGGGACAGAGCCCCACCTGTTTTAAACCCAACATGTTTTCAATGTTAACTTGGCATTAATACGAGTCACTTATCAGTTTGCAAACAATCTCCTTTTTTGCATTCTTGAGTAGGGCAGCTCCAAAATGCAGGTGTTTCAGCCGTGCTCAGTGCTTTCTGTGGTGGAGGGGCAGCGAGCAGAATATACAGAGCGTAGGGGTTGGTAATCTCTAGTTGAATGGCTCAGTGTTCTGTCACTCATGGGGACACTACGTTACTGCAAAATCTACAGGGAGAGCTAGAAAGTTCAAACCCCCTTGGGTGCTGCCATAGATATACATTAGAAGTGCCTATCCATGAAGGCTCAAGGTCATTGGCCACAGATAAAATGGCGTCAAATCAAGTTATATCTATCGTAGCTTTGATTGGACTGATGTCAACATCATACTTTCAAAATCTCAGCTAGCAAACTAGACAAGCAGTCATCGTATTTCATGTCAACAATCTACTGGAAAATCCTTTTCAATCCTTGTCATGTGAAGAGAAATTATAGATAAAACGTTATTCATGCTCATCAGCCATTGTACATAAACATAACACAACAAGTTGGAAATCACAAATTCAACAATGCGTGGTTTGGAAGGAATCAGTGGCTAACTTTAAGCATTGCAAAGCAATCACTATTTTTGCAAAGCAATCACTATTTTGCTTCCCCTGGTATTCGGTGGAGAGGGTTGTGGTTCAAGTCTGGGTTTAAGGGTCTCTTTTCGAAGCTTAAAAAGATAAACATTCTGCCGCGTTCAAAACACCTGGAAACTCGTAAATCTCAGACTTCAGTGAGACAATTGGGAACTCTGAAAAAATTGAGCTCCGACTGGGAAAATATACTTTGAACAGTCATCCAACTCTGAATTCCAAGTCAGGAACTCAGGCCTCTTTCCAGAGCTCCGACCTGAAGATCACATCATGGTTCGACCTTGTTTTTTACAGAGTTCCCAGTTGTCTTGAAAGCACCATAAATCCAGAGAAAGCCAGACTTTGATGACAAAGTTTGATGACAAAATGTACCCACAAGAAGGACAGAAGTGCCACCTTCCTGTTCAAGTGGGGCAGAGATCAAATTATTTTCAATAAATAAATAAATAAATAAAATAAAAATATATCAACCCCAAACATTTTTTTGGGGGGCTTGCCTGTTTTACATGTTATTTTGCCATTAATACATGTCACATACACAAACAGGCAGCTCCAAAATGTAGGTGTTTCAGCCTAGCTCAGTGCGTTCTGTGGTGGTTGGGCAGGCCAGCAGAAAATAGGAGCATTGCACCGTGATTGGCTCAGCATTGCACCGTGATTGGCTCAGTATTCTGTCACTCATGGGGACACTACGTCACCCACCTTTAGAAAGGGTAGACATCAAGAATGTGAGCCCTTTGGGTGCTGCCATAGAGTTACATTAGAAGTTCCCTTCCAAGAAGGCTCAAGGTCATTGGCCACAGATTAAATGACGTCAAATCACATTATATCCACAGTAGCTTTGATTGGACTGATGTCAACATCTATTTTTCAAAATCTTAGCTAGCAGTCATCATCATAAACTAAGTAAACAATCTACTGGCAAATCATTTTTAATCCTTGTCATATGACAAGAGAAATAATTAAGATAAATTATAGATAAAATGTATCGGTGCTCATCGGCCATTGGACATAAACATAACACAACAAGTTGGAAATCGTGACAGTGGCTAACCGCAAGCATTGCAACTGGGAAGTCAGACTGGGAAAATATGTTTTGGCCATGGTCATCCAACTCGAAATTGTAAATCCTTTGCTTTGATTACATACTTTGCCAATGAAGGCCCGCTGCTCAAAACAAGGTGAGTCCAAAAATGTCTTATATGCTTCTGCATAAATGATGCAATATGCAAGAGAGATATGGTCAGCCATATCAGCTATGTTTTTAAAAAAGGCAGTAAACGTGGCTGAATTATTTGTTTTGCTGCCAGACAAAGCTCCGCTGATAGCTAGGTGTAGTGGTGGTAAGGATTCACTCCATTGTGCTGAAAATAAAGCTCTGCTGTTGGGACAGATTTATGTGGACCCTAACAGTTTGTGGGCACTGCATGTCGCCTTTATGGAATCCATACATTTTTAAATATTTTTTTGCCCCACCAAGATTTACATGCTAAAATCGCCACTGCCAGAGTGATACAGTGGGGAGAACAAGTATTTGATACACTGCCGATTTTGCAGGTTTTCCTACTTACAAAGCATGTAGAGGTCTGTAATTTTTGTTGTCATAGGTACACTTCAACTGTGAGAGACGGAATCTAAAACAAAAATCAAGAAAAATCACATTGCACTGTATGATTTTTAAGTAATTAATATGCATGACATAAGTATAAGTACATCAGAAAAGTAGAACTTAATATTTGGTTCAGAAATTTTTGTTTGCAATTACAGAGATCATACGTTTCCTGTAGTTCTTGACCAGGTTTGCACACACTGCAGCAGGGATTTTGGCCCACTCCTCCATACAGACCTTCTCCATATCCTTCAGTTTTCAAGGTCTGTCGCTGGGCAATACGGACTTTCAGCTCCCTCCAAAGATTTTCTATTGGGTTAAGGTCTGGTGACTGGCTAGGCCACTTCAGGACCTTGAGATGCTTCTTACTGAGCCACTCCTTAGTTGCCCTGGCTGTGTGTTTAGGTTCGTTGTCATGCTGGAAGACCCAGCCACGACCCGTCTTCAATGCTCTTACTGAGGGAAGGAGGTTGTTGGCCAAGATCTCGCGATACATGGCCCCATCCATCCTCCCCTCAATACGGTGAGCCGTCCTGTCCCCTTTGCAGAAAAACATCCCCAAAGAAAGATGTTTCCACCTCCATGCTTCACGGTTGGGATGGTGTTCTTGGGGGTGTACGCATCCTTCTTCTTCCTCCAAACACGGCGAGTGGAGTTTAGACCATAAAGCTCTATTTTTGTCTCATCAGACCACATGATCTTCTCCCATTCCTCCTCTGGATCATCCAGATGGTCATTGGCTAACTTCAGACGGGCCTGGACATGCGCTGGTTTGAGCAGGGGGACCTTGCGTGCGCTGCAGGATTTTAATCCATGACGGCGTAGTGTGTTACTAATGGTTTTCTTTGAGACTGTGGTCCCAGCTCTCTTCGGGTCATTAACCAGGTCCTGCCGTGTAGTTCTGGGCTGATCCCTCACCTTCCTCATGATCATTGATGCCCCACGAGGTGAGATCTTGCATGGAGCCCCAGACCGAGGGTGATAGACCGTCATCTTGAATTTCTTCCATTTTCTAATAATTGCGCCAACAGTTGTTGCCTTCTCACCAAGCTGCTTGCCTATTGTCCTGTAGCCCATCCCAGCCTTGTGCAGGTCTACAATTTTATCCCTGATGTCCTTACACAGCTCTCTGGTCTTGGCCATTGTGGAGAGTTTGGAGTCTGATTGAGTGTGTGGACAGGTGTCTTTTATACAGGTAACGAGTTCAAACAGGTGCAGTTATTACAGGTAATGAGTAGAGAACAGGAGGGCTTCTTCAAGAAAAACTAACAGGTCTGTGAAAGTCTGAATTCTTACCGGTTGGTAGGTGATCAAATGCTTATGTCATGCAATAAAATGCAAATGAATTACTTAAAAATCATACAATGTGATTTTCTGGATTTTTAGATTCCGTCTCTCACAGTTGAAGTGTACCTATGATAAAAATGACAGACCTCTACATGCTTTGTAAATAGGAAAACCTGCAAAATCGGCAGTGTATCAAATACTTGTTCTCCCCACTGTATTTACATGCATGTTATTATCCATATTGGCATATACTTTATGTGTGTTACAGGCTTATACTCTCCTAAAGCAACAACACATGTTGAGTAACAAAAGGCATTACCTAAACAGTTTTATATAGAGTCGAAAGTCACTCACAAGAACATCAGCATTTTACTTCACCCCAGCTTTCCCTTCAAAGATGCAATTCACGACTTTAAGGACCAGACATTTAAATGGGTTTAGAATATTTACTGAAGAAATTGAATGGATGTGAGAATGGGGATTCAGGAGGGGAATGAGAATGGACCGGATGAAGCAGAGGGCTGCAGATTAAAAGCCAATTTATGCTTGATCTGGAAATGTGGAACAGAGGCTCCATATGGAGGGTGTGAGGCAATCGCGAAGACTCCAGAGGCTTGCTGTGGCCAAATCAAGCATTGCTGTGCGCCTTCCACATTTTGTAACAATGCTGAGGGCTCCATATAGCTCTGTATAGCTCTGCATTGACATGATTGGTTGAAGGTTGACGCGGGTGGCTTACATCCTGTATAAAACACAAACTCACTTCCATGACAAACATGGATAATTTTGTGGGAAGGATAACAAGTTTACAAAAAAAACAAAAACATTTGATACCTTGCGTAGGCATTTCAAAGACACATAAATTAGTTTGAACTCCTGGAAAGAGATCGGGGACGTAATGGTGATACATGCTTTATAAACAAACAAACTCCTGTATAAACAGAAACTCACTACCTTAAAATGATAATTTTGAGGAAAGGCTACCAGAAAAAACATCTTTATGATACCTTGTGTAGGGATTTCAAAGACAACAATTTGTTTGAACTCCTGGAAAGAGATCGGGAAGGCAATGGGGATAGATGCAATAAAGAAATCAATGGAGTTAAATAAACGTTAAAGAAAATAGAAATAAAGAATGCAGACCATGGGATAGAAAGATGTTGGATTGGCTCACATTGAACAAATTTCATCTAACAGTGGATATTTGTCAAATCCGTCATTGTAACAGGCCCACAATGACATTACTAAAAAAAACGATTTGGATATATTTGGCTGTTTTTTGATGCGTAACATTTAGAAGTTTTTCCAGATTTAAAAGTCACTACTAAATGCTAAGTCCCATTCATATAAGCTGGTAGCATAGCTAGCATACAGAAATAGGTGTTGGTAGTTAACTGGAGTTTAAAAAAAAAACTGTAATGCAGTTGATTAATGACATGAACATGTATTGGAGTTGACATCCGTACAACCATTATACTCCTATTTCTACCCCAACATGTGAAATACACATATAAACAGCCTAAATGTAGGCTCATTTTTCTGGGGAGCAATGGTTAGATTTGCGATGGGATGCTGGTGGGAAAACGGTGCAGTCCTCCTACTTCATGCGCTCTTGGGTGAGCTCTTACGTCAAGCACCAGGAAAATGACACCACATCTCAGATGAGGTAAGGTCTTGTCTTTTAGCTAGTTGTTTGTAGTTAGCTGGATGGCTATCAAGATTAGCCCTGAATCACTACGAGGGGTGCGGTGCAGACAAAATTATTGGATGTTTAGGACAACAGGTAGGTCCCTCCCTGTTTGCTCAACCTGTCCAATAGAAACTCGTTTTTTTCGTTGCAAAATGGAACTGTTTGGAGTAAAGATTACACCCCTGACCAAACTAACAGTCCTCTCTTTTGCATTGCAGGACACTGCATTACTGGCCTTAGGCTCTGCATGGTCAATCTGACATCGCAGTGGCTGTACAGAAATCGAAGAGCGCATACGTCTTGTTTGGTCAGGGGTGTAATCTTTACTCCAAACAGTTCCATTTTGCAACGAAAAAACGAGTTTCTATTGGACAGGTTGAGCAAACAGGGAGGGACCTACTTTAAATCTCTCCAATAGAAACGTGAGTAGAAACTGTTTGAAATAATGCTTACATTTAAAATGTAAATCATTTAGCAGATGCTCTTATCCAGAATGCCTTACAGGACCAATTAGGGTTTGCTCAAGGGCAGAGCGACAGATTTTTTTCACCTAGTTGAATCAGTTACTGATCCCATTGCTCTTAACCACCAAGCTGGCTACCTGCCGCCTTGGGTATGAGGTTTAAGTAAGGCGCCCCAGGTTTAAGTAAGGCAGTAGTTGTGATTAAGGAGAGTGAGGACAGGTGTGGAGGCTGATTAGCAATGAGCTGATGTTTGTTGAGGAGCTCTGTTCAAGTCAACTAGTTAAAGTGTTGCAAACAGGCATGGAGGCTGATTGGCAATTAGTAGCAGCTGGTGCTTGTTGAGTTGCTATCGAGCTGCGTTCAAGGCAACTAGTTAAGTGTTGCTTTCAAGTCTGGCCCTCTCCTGAATTTTTGTTCATTCTTAACACCATTCAATGATCTATTCAACACCCATGTGTATGTCTTCTATGGCCTTTGTCATTAACCAATAATTATACTCTATTCAGTCCCATATAACTTCACTGGCTCTGTACTTTTACAAATTCCTTTAGGCTATAAATACTAATGAAATCTCTTTGCTTAATTAGATTTTGCTGGTACACTTGCAGTTATGGCTGAACTTTCCCACGAGAGCAGCTGATTGAATGGCTCTCCAGTCCGTATGGAAGCAGGAAAACATTCTGCAGAACCGGGGAGATCATTTCCATAATTACCCCTGTCTATCAGCCCTAACGACCTTTGCAACAATAAAAAAAAATCTATTGTTAATTCCATCTCATACTGCTGACATGCAAGCGATTCCTATCTTTTACATGTTCTGAGGGGTTCACAAGATAACAAGTGTAGGCCTACTTCTTTTTCTTCTTTCTCCCCCATTTCAGCTCCAAAGAGCAGTCGATTCAATTAGCTCCGACACTTCACAGCCAGGGTCGAGACTGGGGCTGCTGACGGAGGGTATAGGCAATGAAAGAGATCCACTTGTGCCTCCCCATCCATGCCTCATCCCCTATATGGACCAAAGTTGTATAATTTATGGGCCTGGGAGATTTTTTAAAGATTGATCTTCATAGCAATCCATATTCATGTTGCGTTTTGAATGGTGGGATAAAAAATGAAGTACAGAATAATTAAAAAGATCACAAGTCCCCCCTCGCAGGTAATTATGCCGAAGTCCCAAATGGCACCCTATTCCCTATTTGGTGCACTAGTTTTGAATAGGGCCCAAAGCAGAAAGTAGGCTTACTACACTGAGGCTGCAGATGTTTCCCTTTCATAACACAGAGCACATTGGCCAGTGTTAATTAGTGTTGCTTTTTCAGTGTAACATTTCTCCTGTTGATTCAGGTGTTAAATTATCACTCAGTGGTGTAAAATAACCGCAGTGTTGGTGTTAATAACCAGAGTTGAATCAAAACCACACCCATCATTGTCATATTTCCCAGCGTGCTCTATTGTAAGTTGGTTTTAAAAAATAGTTTGTTCCTGTTTACTGTCTATCCTGCTGCCTAGTCACTTTATCCCTACCTACAGTGCATTTGGAACATATTCAGACACCTTAACCTATTCCACATTTTGTTACCTTAAAGCCTTATTCTAAAATGGATTAGATTGATGAGGGAAAAAAACTATCTACACACAATACACCATAATGACAAAGCAAAAACATGTTTTTACAAATGCTACCAAATGTATAAACCCAAAAAATGGAAATAGGACATTTACACAAGTATTGAGACCCTTTAATCAGTACTTTGTTGAAGCACCTTTGGCTGCGATTACAGCCTCTTGGGTATGATGCTCGAAACTTGGCACGCTTGTATTTGGGGAGCGTCACATTCTTCTCTGCAGATCCTCCAAAACTCTGTCAGGTTGGATGGGGAGCGTTGCTGCACAGCTATTTTCAAGTCTCTCCAGAGATGTTCGATCGGGTTCAAGTCCAGCATCTGTACTTTCCGTACTTTGCTCCATTCATCTTTCCCTTTCCTGACTAGTCTCCCAGTCCCTGCTGCTGAAAAACACCCCCACAGCATGATGCTGTCACCACCATGCTTCACCGTAGGGATGGTGCCAGGTTTTCTCCAGACGTGATGCTTGGCATTCAGGTCAAAGAGTTCAATCTTGGTTTCATTCTGAGTCTTCAGGTGCCTTTTGGCAAACTCCCAGCGGGCTGTCATGTGCCATTTTACTGAGGAGTAGCTTCCGTCTGGCCACTCTACCATAAAGGCCAGATTTGTGGAGTGCTGCAGAGAGGATTGTCCTTCTGGAAGGTTTGCCCATCTCCACAGCGGAACTGGAGCCCTGTCAGAGTGGGGCGGCAGGGTAGCCTAGTGGTTAGAGTGTTGGACTAGTATCCGGAAGGTTGCAAGTTCAAACCCCTGAGCTGACAAGGTACAAATCTGTCATTCTGCCCCTGTTCCTAGGCCGTCATTGAAAATAAGAATTTTGTTCTTAACTGACTTACCTAGTTAAATAAAGGTAAAATAAAAAAGAGTGACCACCTTGGTCACCTCCTGAAAAAGGCCCTTCTCCCCCGATTGCTCAGTTTAGCCTGGCGGACAGCTCTAGGAACAGTCTGGGTGGTTCCAAACCTCTTCCATTTAAGAATGAAGGAGGCCACTGTGTTCTTGGACCCTTCTGTGCTGCAGAAATGTTTTGGTACCCTTCCCCAGATCTGTGCCTTGGCAGAATCCTGTTTTGGAGCTCTACGGACAATTCCTTTGACCTCATGGCTTGGTTTTTGCTCTGACATGCACTGTCAACTGTGGGACCTTATATAGACAGGTGTGTGCCTTTCCAAATCATGTCCAATCAATGTAATTGACCTACAATCAAGTTGTAGAAACATCTCAAGGATGATCAATGGAAACAGGATGTACCTGAGCTCAATTTCTAGTTTCATAGCAAAGGGTCTAAATACTTATGTAAATAAGGTATTTTTTTTATTGTATTTTTATACACTTGCCCCAAAATAAAAATAAAACAACAATAAAGCTACACAGTCACAACCTCTGCAGCCAGAACGCAAAAAAAAAAATTCTCAAATTTTGTGCACAAAGTTCTTTACATTCATGTTAGTGAGCATTTCTCCTTTGCCAAGATAATCCACCCACCTGGCATATCAATAAGCTAATTAAACAGCGTTATCATTACACAGACGCACCTTGAGCTGGGGACAAAAGGCCACTCTAAAATGTGCAGTTTCACACAACACTATGCCACAGATGTCTCAAGTTGAGGGAGTGTGCAATTGGCATGCTGACTGTAGGAATGTCCACTAGAGCTGTTGCCAAATAATGTAATATTAATTTCTCTACCATAAGCCGCCTCCAACGTAGTTTTAGAGAATTTGGCAGTACGTCCAACCGGCCTCACAACCGCAGACCGCATGTAAGCATGCCAGCCCAGGACCTCCACATCCGGATTCTATCACGTTTCAGGTATGACTCAAATGCAGACAGTGTCGAAGAAACAAATGCGTATTTCTTATACAGGAGCAAGAAACAGACAGGTGCAGGGGAACAAACACTGGTAGGTTTCACAAACAAAACAAACTGGCAACAGACAAACAGAACACAAGTCTAAATACACAGGGGATAATGGAGAAGATGAGCGACACCTGGAAGGGGGTGGAGACAAGCACAAAGAAGGGTGAAACAGATCAGGGTGTGACAGCTACTTCACCTGCGGGATCGTCTGAGCTACCCGTCTGAGCTACCAGCTACCCGGACAGTTGATGAAACTGAGGAGTATTTATGTCTGTAATAAAGCCCTTTGGTGGTGAAAAACTAATTCTGATTGGCTGGGACTGGCTCCCCCAGTGGGTGGGCCTATGCCCTCCCAGGCCCACCGATGGTTGCACCCTTGCCCAGTCATGTGAAATCCATAGATTAGGGCATAATTCATTTATTTCAAATTACTGATTTCCTTATATGAACTGTAATTTAGTAAAATCATTGTAATTGTTCCATGTTGTGTTTATATTTTTGTTCAGTATAGTTTGTTGCTAGCAAACTTGCCAATATGATAACCAAATAAAAAAATACCAGTTGCTGAAAACCGCTGGTCAAACTAGAAACATGGGTGGATTTGAGAGCATAGCACCATTTGCATCATGACTGCAACAGTAGGGACCAGAGAAATGTATTTTCATCACTAGGTCATCAGATGCTCCCAAAAAATGTTTCTGAAAAGACAAATACACTACATGACCAAAAGTATGTGGACACCTGCTTGTCGAACATCATGGCCATTAATATGGAGTTGGTTCCCCCTTTGTTGCTATAACAGCCTTCACTCTTCTGGTAAGCCGTTCCACTAGATGTTGGAACACTTATTTCCATTCAGCCCCAAGAACATTAGTGAGGTCGGGCACTGATTTTGGGTGATTTGGCCTGACTCGCAGTCGGCGTTCCAATTCATCCCCAAAGTGAATGGACCTCGCTTTGTGCACGGGGACATTGTCATGCTAAAACAGGAAAGGGCCTTTCCCAAACTGTTGCCACAAAGTTGGAAACACAGAATCGTCTAGAATTTCTTTGGATGCTGTAACATTAAGATTTCCCTAAGGGGTCTTGCCCATACTATGAAAAACAGCCCCAGACCATTATTTCCCCTCCACCAAACTTTACAGTTGGCATTATGCATTCAGGCAAGCAGTGTTCTTCTGGATTTGACAAACCCAGATTCTTCCGTGACTGATTCGTCACTCCATAGAGCGCATTTCGACTGCTCCAGAGTACAATGACGGTGAGCTGTACACCACTCCAATCGATGCTTGGCATTGCACATGGTGATCTGAGGCTTGTGTGCGGCTGCTCGGCCATGGAAACCCATTTCATGAAGCTCCCGACAAATTATTATTGTGCTGACGTTGCTTCTAGAGGTAGTTTGGAACTCAGTAGGACAGACAATTTTTATTGTCACCTTTATTTAACCAGGTAGGCCAGTTGAGAACAAGTTACCATTTACAACTGTGACCTGGCCAAGATAAAGCAAAGCAGTGCAATAAAAACAACACAGAGTTACACATAAACAAACGTACAGTCAATAACACAATAGAAAATAACGATTTTTCTACTTACGTACAGTGTGTGCGAATGTAGAAGAGTAGGGAGATAGGCAATAAATAGGCCATAGAGGAGAAATAATTACAATTTAGCATTAATACTGGAGTGAATGATGTGCAGATGATGATGTACAAGTAGAGATACTGGGGTGCAAAAGAGCAAGAGGGTAAGTAATAATATGGGGATGAGGTAGTTGGGTGTGCTATTTACAGATTGGCTGTGTACAGGTACAGTGATCGGTAAGCTGCTCTGATAGCTGATGCTTAAAGTTAGAGAGGGAGATATAAGACTCAGTTTCAGAGATTTTTGCAATTCATTCCAGTCATTGGCAGCAGAGAACTAGAAGGAAAGGCTGCCAAAGTAAGTGTTGGCTTTGGGGATGACCAGTGCAATATACCTGCTGGAACTCATGCTACGGGTGGGTGTTGCTATGGTGACCAGTGAGCTGAGATAAGGCAGGGCTTTACCTAGCAAAGACTTATAGGTGACCTGGAGCCAGTGGGTTTGGCGACGGATATGTAGCGAGGGTCAGCCAACGAGAGCATACAGGTCGCAGTGGTGGGTAGTATATGGGGATTTGGTGAAAAAACGGATGGCACTGTGACTACATCCAGTTTGCTGAGTAGAGTGTTGAGGGCTATTTTGTAAGTGACATCGCCAAAGTCAAGGATCGGTAGGATGGTCAGTTTGACGAGGGTATGTTTGGCAGCATTAGTAAAGGAGGCGTTGTTGCGAAATAGGAAGACGATTCTAGATTTAATTTTGGATTGGAGATGTTTAATGTGAGTCTGGAAGGAGAGTTTACAGTCTAACCAGACACCTAGGTATTTGTAGTTGTTCACATATTCTAGGTCAGAACCGTTCAGAGTAGTGATGCTAGTCGGTCGGGAGGGTGCATGCAGCAATCGGTTGAAGAGCATGCACTTAGTTTCACTAGCATTTAAAAGCAGTTGGAGGCAACGGAAGGAGTGTTGTATGGCATTGAGCTCGTTTCGAGGTTTGTTAGCTCAGTGTCCAAAGAAGGGCCAGATGTATACAGAATGGTGTCGTCTGCATAGAGGTGGATTAGAGAATCACCAGCAGCAAGAGCGACATCATTGATATATACAGAGAAGAGTCGGCCCGAGAATTGAACCCTGTGGCATCCCATAGAGACTGCCAGAGGTCCGGACAACAGGTCCTCCCATTTGACACACTGAACTCTATCAGAGAAGTAGTTGGTGAACCAGGCGAGGCAGTCATTTGAGAAGCCAAGGCTATTGAGTCTGCCGATAAGAATGCGGTGATTGACAGACTCAAAAGCCTTGGCCAGGTCAGTGAAGACGGCTGCACAGTACTGTCTTTTATTGATGTTGGTTATGATATTGTTTAGGACCTTGAGCGTGGCTGAGGTGCACCCATGACCAGCTCGGAAACCAGATCGCATAGTGAAGAAGGTATGGTGGGATTCGAAATGGTGGGTGATCTGTTTGTTAACTCGGCTTTCGAAGATTTTAGAAAGGCAGGGCAGGATGGATATAAGTGGATATAGGTCTAAGATTGTCTAGCCCAGCTGATTTGTAGGGATCCAGATTTTGCAGCCCCTCTAGAACATCAGCTATCTGGATTTGGGTGAAGGAGAAGCGGGGTAGGAGGGGAGTTTGGGCAAGTTGCTGCAGGGGGTGCTGAGATGTTAGCAGGGGTAGGTGTAGCCAGGTGGAAAGGATGGCCAGCCGTAGAAAAATGCTTATTGAAATGATTGATCATCGTGGATTTGTCGGTGGTGAAAGTGTTTCCTATCCTCAGTGCAGTGGGCAGCTGGGAGGGGGTGCTCTTATTCTCCATGGACTTTACAGTGTCTCAAAACTTTTTGGAATTAGTGCAACAGGAAGCAAATTTCTGTTTGAAAAAGCTTGGCTTAGCTTTCCTAACTGACTGAATATATTGTTTCCTGACTTCCCTGAAAAGTTGAATATCGCGGGGGCTATTCGATGTTAATGCAGAACGCCACAGAATGTTTTTGTGCTGGTGAAGGGCAGTCAAGTCTGGGGTGAACCAAGGGCTATATCTGTTCTTAGTTCTACATTTTTTGAACGGGGCATGCTTATTTAAGATGGAGAGGAAAGCACTTTTGAAGAGCAACCAGGCAACCAGCGTTTTAGGGAGCGTTTGACAGTGATGAGTGCTGGTCATTTGACCGCGGACCCATTACGCATGCAGGCAATGAGGGAGTGATCGCTGAGATCCTGGTTGAAGACAGCAGAGGTGTATTTAGAGGGCAAGTTGGTCAAGATGACATCTAAGAGGGTGCCCATAGCTACGGATTTAGGGTTGTACCTGGTAGGTTCCTTGATAATTTGTGTGAGATTGAGGGCATCTAGCTTAGATTGTAGGACGGCCGGGATGTTAAGCATGTTCCAGTTTAGGTCACCTAACAGTACAAACTCTGAAGATAGATAGCGGGCAATCAATTCACATATGGTGTCCGCGGCACAGCTGGGGGCTGAAGGGGGTCTATAACAAGCGGCAATAGTGAGAGACTTATTTCTGGAGAGGTTAATTTTTAAAATTAGAAGCTCAAATTGTTTGGGCACAGACCTGGATAGTATGTCAGAACTCTGCAGGCTATCTCTGCAGTAGATTGCAACTACTCCCCCTTTGGCAGTTCTATCTTGTCGGAAAATGTTATAGTTAGGGTGGAAATGTCAGGATTTTTTGTGGACTTCCTAAGCCAGGATTCAGACAGCAGACAGTTCCCATAGCAACGATTAAAACATTCCCTAACCAGAAACCGTGGATTGATGGCAGCATTCGCGTGAAACTGAAAGCGCGAACCACTGCTTTTAATCAGGGCAAGGTGACTGGTAAGATGACCGAATACAAACAGTGCAGCTATTCCCTCAGCAAGGAAATCAAACAAGCTAAGCGTCAGTATAGAGACAAAGTAGAATCTCAATTCAACGGCTCAGACACAAGAGGCATGTGGCAGGGTCTACAGTCAATCACGGACTACAAGAAGAAATCCAGCCCAGTCACGGACCAGGATGTCTTGCTCCCAGGCAGACTAAATAACTTTTTTGCCCGCTTTGAGGACAATACAGTGCCACTGACACGGCCTGCAACGAAAACATGCGGACTCTCCTTCACTGCAGCCGAGGTGAGTAAGACATTTAAACGTGTTAACCCTCGCAAGGCTGCAGGCCCAGACGGCATCCCCAGCCGCACCCTCAGAGCATGCGCAGACCAGCTGGCCGGTGTGTTTACGGACATATTCAATCAATCCCTATACCAGTCTGCTGTTCCCACATGCTTCAAGAGGGCCACCATTGTTCCTGTTCCCAATAAAGCTAAGGTAACTGAGCTAAACGACTACCGCCCCGTAGCACTCACTTCCGTCATCATGAAGTGCTTTGAGAGACTAGTCAAGGACCATATCACCTCCACCCTACCCGACACCCTAGACCCACTCAAATTTGCTTTCAAATAGGTCCACAGACGATGCAATCTCAACCACACTGCACACTGCCCTAACCCATCTGGACAAGAGGAATACCTATGTGAGAATGCTGTTCATCGACTACAGCTCGGTATTCAACACCATAGTACCCTCCAAGCTCGTCATCAAGCTCGAGACCCTGGGTCTCGACCCCGCCCTGTGCAACTGGGTACTGGACTTCCTGACGGGCCGCCCCCAGATGGTGAGGGTAGGCAACAACATCTCCACCCCGCTGATCCTCAACACTGGGGCCCCACAAGGGTGCGTTCTGAGCCCTCTCCTGTACTCCCTGTTCACCCACGACTGCGTGGCCACGCACGCCTCCAACTCAATCATCAAGTTTGTGGACGACACAACAGTGGTAGGCTTGATTACCAACAACGACGAGACGGCCTACAGGGAGGAGGTGAGGGCCCTCGGAGTGTGGTGTCAGGAAAATAACCTCACACTCAACGTCAACAAAACTAAGGAGATGATTGTGGACTTCAGGAAACAGCAGAGGGAACACCCCCCTATCCACATCGATGGAACAGTAGTGGAGAGGGTAGCAAGTTTTAAGTTCCTCGGCATACACATCACAGACAAACTGAATTGGTCCACTCACACAGACAGCATCGTGAAGAAGGCGCAGCAGCGCCTCTTCAACCTCAGGAGGCTGAAGAAATTTGGTTTGTCACCAAAAGCACTCACAAACTTCTACAGATGCACAATCGAGAGCATCCTGGCGGGCTGTATCACCGCCTGGTACGGCAACTGCTCCGCCCACAACCGTAAGGCTCTCCAGAGGGTAGTGAGGTCTGCACAACGCATCACCGGGGGCAAACTACCTGCCCTCCAGGACACCTACACCACCCGATGATACAGGAAGGCCATAAAGATCATCAAGGACATCAACCACCTGAGCCACTGCCTGTTCACCCCGCTATCATCCAGAAGGCGAGGTCAGTACAGGTGCATCAAAGCTGGGACCGAGAGACTGAAAAACAGCTTCTATCTCAAGGCCATCAGACTGTTAAACAGCCACCACTAACATTGAGTGGCTGCTGCCAACACACTGACACTGACACTGACTCAACTCCAGCCACTTTAATAATGGGAATTGATGGGAAATGATGTAAATATATCACTAGCCACTTTAAACAATGCTACCTTATATAATGTTACTTACCCTACATTATTCATCTCATATGCATACGTATATACTGTACTCTATATCATCGACTGCATCCTTATGTAATACATGTATCACTAGCCACTTTAACTATGCCACTTTGTTTAGATACTCACCTCATGTATATACTGTACTCGATACCATCTACTGTATCCTGCCTATGCTGCTCTGTACCATCACTCATTCATATATCCTTATGTACATATTCTTTATCCCCTTACACTGTGTATAAGACAGTAGTTTTGGAATTGTTAGTTAGATTACTTGTTGGTTATTACTGCATTGTCGGAACTAGAAGCACAAGCATTTCGCTACACTCGCATTAACATCTACTAACCATGTGTATTTGACAAATAAAATTTGATTTGATTTGATTTGAGACACGGCTAGGACATCCAGGTTGGCGGAGTGCTAAAGCAGTGAATGAAACAAACTTAGGGAGGAGGTTTCTAATGTTAACATGCATGAAACCAATGCATTTACGGTTGCAGAAGTCAACAAATGAGAGCGCCTGGGGAATGGGAGTGATGCTGGGAGCTGCAAGGCCTGCGTTAACCTCTACATCACCAGAGGAACAGAAGAGGAGTAGGATAAGAGTACGGCTAAAGCCTAAAAGAACTGGTCATCTAGTGCATTCGGAACAGAGAGTAAAAGGAGCAGATTTTTGGGCGCGGAAAAATAAATTCAAGGCATAATGTACAGACAAGGGTATGGTAGGATGTGAGTACAGTGGGGGTAAGCCTAGGCATTGAGTGACGATGAGAGAGGTTTTGTCTCTAGAGGCACCATTTAAACCAGGTGAGGTCACCACATGTGTGGGGGGTGGAATAAAAGGGCTAAGGCATATTGAGCAGGGCTGGAGGCGCTAAAGTGAAAGAAGACAAAAATCACTAACCAAAACAGCAATAGACAAGGCATTTTGACATTAGGGAGAGGCATGCGATCATAGTGTTCAGTGAGTAGCTAGGCAAGCTGGAGGAACGGCGATTCAGATAGCTAGCGGGGCCTTGAAGCCCAGGAATTGTCTGATGGATCTCTTCGGCTAGCCGGGAGATGGGCCTAGCTCCAGGCTAACTGGTGCTTGCTTCTGGACAGAGACATTGGCCAGGAGTAGCCACACGGATAGCAGCTAGCTAGTTTCGATGATCCGGAGTAAAGGTTCCGAGCTTGCGGTAGGAATCCGGAGATGTGGTAGAGAAAAAGCTACTACTACTAGCTAGTAGCTAATTAGCTGAAGGGGGTTCCGGTTCTGAAGTATAAAAAAATAGCAGATCCCTACCACATTGGGTGAGGCGGGTTGCAGGAGAGTGTGTTCAGTCCGTAGATGGAAATTGAGATTAAAAATATAAAAAATATATACAAAATAATACAAAGAAAAACAATATATTCACGGGAAGGGACAAGACAAACAAAACATCATCTGACTGCTACGCCATCTTGTAAATCTACATTTTATGCGCTACACCAGCCTTTCTTAAAGTATGGGTCGTGACCCAAAGTGGGTCGCAGACCTGTTAATGGTGGATCACAACTTGTTAGAGTAGAGGTTAACCTCTCTGTGCACCGAACCCGTTAGCGGGATTAAATTCGACAACATAGGTGATTGCTACATAAATAGTCATATTAAACATTCATGAAAATACAAGTGTCTCACATGGTTCGAAAGCCTAGAATCTTGCTAATCCAACTGCGTTGTCAGATTTAAAAAATGATTTATTGCGAAAGAATACGCTGCGATTATCTGAGCACAGACCCCCATATCAAACTACTTATTCAGCCAGCACTTGCGTAACGAAATCACAGATTGCATTGAAGTAAATCGTTTACCTTTGAAGATCTTACTCTGGTTGCAATCCCAAGGCTCATTGTTACACAATGAATGGTCTTTTGTTCGGTTAAATACATTTTTTATAGCCTAACACAAAGCATTTTGTGAACGCTTATCTCATTGAATTTCGTGTCATTCAATTTTCGACGTAACATCCAACATAAAATAGACAGACTTTCCCAGACTTTATCCAGTCATGTTTGGTTTCCTTGCAATCAACTGTTTGTTTGTAACACAACCAAACTTGATGGGTCATTTTGTGGGACGTATTGACCCGGAAAAACCGATTGGAAGACAACAAGTGACGAGCCCATTGTGCACCAATTATGTGACCACTGTCTCGTTGATTGACTGTCTTTTAAAGACTTTGCAAGCATTGCTTGCAAGTACAAATCATTTTCTAAAATGTTTATCTTGTTGTATCAGAGAGTATTTGTACTAGATGGTTAGTAATTCAGGTTTTATGTCAAGTGTATCACCCTGCTAGCCTAGCATGTCTGTTAATTCATGTAACAGCTAGCTTTACTTATGTACATTCCTTTCATACATTCATGTCTTTAGGTAGCATACAGGTGAATTTTGTGCACTATTGGTGTTTAGAATAAGTTATTTTCACAGTTGTTGGCTAAGCATTGTGTTGTTTATTTACAGTGCCTTGCGAAAGTATTCGGCCCCCCTTGAACTTTGCGACCTTTTGCCACATTTCAGGCTTCAAACATAAAGATATAAAACTGTATTTTTTTGTGAAGAATCAACAACAAGTGGGACACAATCATGAAGTGGAACGACATTTATTGGATATTTCAAATTTTTTAACAAATCAAAAACTGAAAAATTGGGCGTGCAAAAAAAAAGAGAGAGAGAGAGAGAGAGAGAGAGAGAGAGAGAGAGAGAGAGAGAGAGAGAGAGAGAGAGAGAGAGAGAGAGAGAGAGAGAGAGAGAGAGAGAGAGAGAGAGAGAGAGAGAGAGAGAGAGAGAGAGAGAGAGAGAGAGAGAGAGAGAGAGAGAGAGAGAGAGAGAGAGGAGAGAGGCAAACATGGATATGAAATGAGTTAGACTAGATGGAGACGCTAGAAGCACTGAAACTTAAAAAACAAGCAGCTGCAGCAATGGTTGAGGCTGAAATACTTGAAGCAGCTGCAGAACTTGAAGTTGAGGTATTCAGCAACAAAATTAGCAGACCACTATCATGAAAAGACGTAGCTGAATGCACAGGTGAATATGTCAGGGAGTAAGCTGAGCTACACAACCATTTCCTACCAGACCTAGGACCAGCACATGATGACATCAGGTCACCCTCGCCTAACCACTCCGACAACACCCTAGCTACATTTGACCCCAACGCACAGCAGTACGATCTCTCCTTTAACAACGTGCTGCTCACAGGTCTAGACCTAAACAAAAGCCTCCTTGGAGTTCTCATCCGTTTCAGGAAATAACCTGTAGCAATAACAGCAGACATTTCATTGTTTCCTTGTGAGAGAAGATCACAGAAACTAACCAAGATTCCTCTGGTACCGAGTCAAAATTGTCACAAAAGACATAATCGAGTACAGGATAAAGGTCCATGTCTTTGGCAACAGCCCATCTCCTGCCGTCGCCAAATACGGGCTCAGGCGAGTTGCACAAGAAGATGAGCAGGACCATGGGGCAGACACCCGACAGTTTGTGGAGAGTCACTTCTGCGTAGATGATGGGCTCAAGTCTCTGCCCACAGACAGAGGCCATCGACCTGCTACGGAAAACAAACATTGCTAGCAGAGTCACACCTACGACTGCACAAGATCGTATCGGACGTGAAACCAGGCCAATGCAACACAGTCTTGGATTATGCTGGGAAATAACAAAGGACACATTTTCCTTCAGAGTATCAGTCAGTGAAAAACCATTCACGCTTCGTGGAAATCCTGTCAACAGTCAATAGCCGTCTCGGCCTGGTAGATCCGATAACCACAAGACAGAGCCATACTGCGGGAACTCTCCTCAGACACTTGCGATTGGGATTCACCATTCCCCAAAAGGAAAGCTGAAAGAATGGGAAGCATGGAGGAATTCACTACAGCTTCTGAAGCTGCTTCATATATCACGCACCTTTACCACAAACTCCCTCTCGAAGGCAAAACGTACAGAGCTATATGTGTTTTCAGATGCTTCTAACAAAGCTATCGCCGCAGTAGCTTGCCTCAGAGCCACGGACAAAGATGTGGGCTTCAGTCTAGGGAAGCCAAGTTAACCCCTCAGTCTGAGCCTACTATACCCTGGCTCAAACTATGTGGAGCAGTGTTGGCAGCAATGTTCCCCAATTTTTATTTTGCCACTGAGCAAATTTCAGGTCTGCTGAGTGCAAATTTGAACATTGTAAAAATTCTGTGCAACTTCCAGCGCGCGTTTACTGTGAACACTTAGGCTGTACCTGTTTTAAGTTAAATTTTTGACAGTGGCCAAGTAGGCTACTTTGGCTATTTGATTATAATTTAGGCCTACCATAAAAACAATGGATAAAAAGCATCCCGTAACATTTTAACATGGAAATGGCTGTTTTATCATTCACCCTACAGTAGCAGCCAATGTGTGGTGTTCAATGTAGGACTATATTCCATGAGACTTAAAAAAAACATGCAGGGCTTGACATTAAAACCTCTACAGGATCAGTGTCCCCCCGCAGGATGGTTGAGCTAACGTAGGCTAATGTGATAAGCATGAGGTTGTGAGTAACACAAATTGGGTAGAAAGCTTAAATTCTTGTTAATCGAACTACACTGTCCAATTTACAGTAGCTATTACAGTGAAAGAATACCCATTCTATTGTTTGAGGAGAGTGCACAGTTATGAAAATATATCAATAAACCAATTAGGCACATTTGGGCAGACTTGATACAAGTCTTGGATTAGTCTAAAACGTTGTACATACACTGCTGCCATCTAGTGACCAAAATAAAAATTGCACTTAACCTGGAATAATACATTGTGACCTTTCTCTTGCATTTCAAAGATGAAAAGAACAAAAATGCATGTTTTTTCTTTGTATTATCTTTTACCAGATTTAATTTCTTATATTCTCCTACATTATTTTCATATTTCCACAAACTTCAAAGTGTTTCCTTTCAAATGGTATCAAGAATATGCATATCCTTGCTTCAGGTCCTGAGCTAGGCATTTAGATTTGGGTATGTCATTTTAGGCAAAAATGTGAAGAAAACTTGTCCTTCAGACAAGGAGATGACTGAAAATGTTGTGGTGTTTTGACGCAAGAAACCCCTTTACAAAATAGAATGCATTATTGTTCCCATACCATTATTACAGAGTCCAAGAAAAAATGGGTCGGAAACTTTCCGGAAAATTTCTGGACATTTTCAATAGGAAGGTAAGCCCTGGAATTTGGGGAATTTTGCTTAAATTCATCCAAACATTTGCTTATAACAGTGAACGTTTTTGTGGGATACACATAAGGCAATACTAGGTATTGTGCAACCCTCTCTGAGATGCTATTGAGCCCACACTACACTGTCTGAGCCAAGGACTACATGCTTTCTGGTAAGTTTTGATTCCAAAACTGGGTGGGGGGAATATATTGTATATGACATACATGATCATACATTTTTTTTGTTAACTAGTAAATAGTAGCCGACAGCAAAGTGTGTTTAAATGATTTGTAACTTAACAATTTCTGCTAGTTAGTGTTTGCTACCATGTGGGTTTTAGCTTGCTTGAGCCTGCTAACTGAGGAGTGTTAATTCACCTGTGTCACGCCCTGGCCATAGAGAGGCTTTTTATTCTCTATTTTGGTTAGGCCAGGGTGTGACTAGGGTGGTCATTCTATGTCCTTTTTTCTATGTTTTGTATTTCTATGTCTTGGCCTGGTATGGTTCTCAATCAGTGACAGCTGTCTATCGAGTGAGAACCATACTTACTTTCCCCCCACCTGTTTTGTGGGAAGTTAACTTTGACTTTTTTCAGGGCACATAGCCCAAAGCTTCACGGTTTGGTTTCAAATAGCTTACCTGGTTAAATAAAGGTGAAATAAAAAAAGATTTAAAAAACCTGCTACGGTGAGTAAAATGATCAGAATGAGGTGTTCTCTCATTTGTGTCTGGAAGTAGCTAGAAACTAGCCAACTTCAGCCAGTTAGCTTGGGTGCTTGACTGCCATTGTGAGGAATGCTGAGATCAACCATGCTCCTCGGCCAGAGCGTCCAGTGTCAATAGTGCAATGTGTGCTCGGCGAGCGAAGCGCATTGAATTTCCGAACGACCCAGAGTGCACTGACACACTGGAGGCAATTTATAAACACACCCCTTAGTTGTCAATCAAATGTATTTGGCATCGATCAAATAGGCGGGCAGGAAAGTTCCCATTCAGTTGTCAAAACGTTGTTTGGAACAAGCATGCATTGGCAGGCAAGCTGCAGGACGAGCAGGCCACAACATTCCCCATCGTTTAACAGTGCAATTTTGACGGCCAACTAGCTGAACAAGTTTGAGAGGGTTTATCTAACGTTCCCTCATTAGATTTTAGCTCATCTGCCTAGCATTAGTTGTTGATGTGCATAACCGAGGGAGAGAGAGCCTACCTTTTCATGGTTGGTTGACTCTGGTCCTTGACAAGAGATGTTTTTATTCAAAACTAGCCAGTTACAGAATATTGTGTTGTAGTGCAGTTGAGTGACTGCACCGGGAATTCAAATCACAGTTGAACGTTGAAACTAAGTTGCAAGCTACTTTCGTAGCAATGTGTTGTATAGTGACTGTCTTATGAAACACATTCTGGACACTGGCTGTTGCTATCTTGCCATAACTGATTTGACAGATAAATATCAGCTAGATAGGATAGCCAGCTGCAGTTATCACCAAGCTTTGCTAGCTAGCTGCTATCAGCTTGGTTAAACACAAAGTTAGCGCAGGCTTTAGAATGCACAAAGAATTCGCTGACCTTCTTTAGATTGCGAGTCAGTCAGGAGAGAAGTCCTCATCTTCACAATGTTGTTCTCTCCATAGCAAAGCTAGCTTAGCTTTGTCCTGAGCTGCCAGAGTCACCCGTCTGTCCTGAGCTACCAGAGTCCCCCGTCTGTCCTGAATTGCCAGACCGCCAGTCTGTCTTGAGCCGCCAGAGCCGTCAGTCAGCCAGGAGCCGCCAGAGCTTTCAGTCAGCCAGGAGCCGCCAGAGCCGTCCGTCAGCCAGGAGCCGCCAGAGCCATCCGTCAGCCAGCAGCCACCAGAATCGCCCTTCACTCCGGAGCTGCCGGAGTCTCCCGCCTGTCACGTGCTGCCGGTATCTCCCGTCCGTCCAGTGCTGCCGGAATCTCCCGTCTATTCGGGACCAGTGGCTAGGGTCCCCAGTCCGAGGTCGGCGGCGAGGGTCGCCTCTCTAAAGAGGCCACGGAGGCGGGCTAAGAGGCGGACAAGGACTATGGTGAAGTGGGGTCCACGTCCCGTGCCAGAGCCGCCACCGCGGACAGACACCCACCCAGACCCTCCCCTATAGGTTCAGGTTTTGCGGCCGGAGTCCGCACCTTTGGGGGGGGGGGGGGGAGGGGGGGGTACTGTCACGTTCTGACCTTAGTTCTGTTATTATATCTTTGTTTTAGTATGGTCAGGGCGTGAGTTGGGTGGGTTGTCTATGTTCGTTTTTCTATAAGTTGGGATTTCTGTGTTCGGCCTAGTATGGTTCTCAATCAGAGGCAGCTGTCAATCGTTGTCCCTGATTGAGAATCATACTCAGTCCCACACGGGACTGTTTCGTTTATTCACGTTTATTGTTTTGTTCCAGTGTTCTGTTGTTGTGTTTGAATAAACATTATGGACACTTACCACGCTGCGCATTGGTCCTCCGATCCATCTCGCTACTCCTCCTCAGAAGAGGAGGACGAGAACCGTGACAACTTCACTGTTCTCAATACTGCCCTTGTTTGTTTGATTGAATGGCAAAGACACACCAGCATCAACCCCCCCCCAAGACAACTCTTGTTTACCTTACGTCATGGCTGCTAGCATTACTTAGTGAACATAGATGAAAAATGAAGCCTAATCAGGAAGTGCTGTCACTCTTTTAATGAATACAACAATCATGTCTCTATCACCAGCAAGTGTAACCGGTGTGAAATGTCTAGCTAGTTAGCGGGGTGCGCGCTAATTGCGTTTCAAATCGGTGACATCACTTGCTCTGAGACCTTGAAGTAGTTGTTTCCCTCGGCCATGGCTTTTTTTGGAGCGATAGGTAACAATGCTTCGTGGGAGGCAGTTTTTGATGTGTGCAGAGGGTCCCTGGTTTGAGGAGAGGGATGGAAGAAAAACTGTTACACATGGGTGGAACTGTTAACTCTAAAATTCACTCAAAAGGCACCCAGGGGATATATGCAAAGAAGGCTCAACACCGTATTTGCAATAAATAAGGTGTTGAGTGTGTGTGATTCTTTGGCATCGCTCTGAAGAACCTCATTTGTTTCCCCTCTTCAACCAATATTTTTCAGTGTAGGGAATAGGGCACCATTTTGGACGCACCCTCGTGGTTCCACCAGTCAGTGTGCCGTCCGGAGGACTGCCTTTGATTCCACGGAGTGTGTGAGCAACCAACCTCAGTTTAGTCCAGTTGTCTCACCAACACATTAAGGGGTTTTAGCACTGAGGATGTATTTCAAAATGAGCTCTCTCTGTGACCGTGACTTTTGGGACTATGTGGACTGTGTACTTGTCCACCACAAGATCACGGCAGATGTTGTCTGTTTAGTAGAGGAGGTTACATGGATGGTTAAATTTGAATTAGTCAGTTTGCATGAATGTGAGAGGCGGTTGGTTGTTTTTCAATTATGAATATGTTACAGAGTGACTACAATGTTCAGTGTTTGAGTTTTTGGACCAACATATAATTCTTCCTTTTTTTGCCTACTGCTTGGGCATATCTATGGCTTTTGTTGTTTTGCAAAATCTTTTCAAATAGGATTCTAGTCATTGCCTTCTTCTACCTCACACAATATGACAGTGTCAATGTATGGATATTTTCCTTCAGATTTTCCAGCAGTTTCACATTACTCAGTGTTCTTCCCTATCTTTGGTAAAGCACAAGTTACACTGTTTTTGTTCTAAAAGGATATCATGACACAATAATTACCTTTCTAATAATTCCTGGTTGTCTTAGATATAAATTAGCAATTTTGTATATCCATTATTTGTTATATACATATTTTTTAAACATTAGCCCACTGAAGCCTCTAAGCCTGTATGTCTAATATTGCCACCAATATGATGTCTCTGCTCTCTGTGCTTGAAGAGTAATGGTATCTGACGGTCTCACGTTGGATATAGTTCTGCCACTCACTTAGCTAACTCAACATCAGCAGCACTGCAGAATGAGAGCGAAAGGAGAGCGAGAGAATAGAAAGAGATACAGATTAAATACCACTCGCAGCTCTTCATAATTCACCAGGTAGGACAATGATGCTAATTTAGTGTGGATTCCTTTTTAAAGATATTGACATTTGATCATTGGTAGCCTGAGATTGATTTCTTCAGCAGAGCTGCACTCTCTCTCTCTCTCTAGACATGATCATCGGAATAAGACCTCTGGCTTTATTCAGCGGGAGAGTTACATTGTTACATGAAAATATGTGTTCATGCTTTCATGCACATATTGAGATATTCAAAACATTAAGAACACCTTCCTAATATTGAGTTGTCACACAATATTTGTTATTCAGTTACAAGATTGTGACTGGTTGAGGTTAGGTGAGGGTTGTGGTGATGTCCACCTACTGTGGGACTCCAGTTAAAGAGCTGGCGGAGGCAGAGATGTAGTTCCGTTTAAGAGTCTTTATAGATTCAGGTAATGGAGATGATACATGGCAGGGAATGATTGACAGTTGTTGACTTGAGACTCGTCTTGAATTGAGACTTTGTAGGCTTTGTATGGAGTATGGCTTATCTAAAAGGAGATGACTGGCAATAAAAGAAAATGACATACGTAATAGGCTGTGATTGGAAATAATCAATGACAAATGCAATAAGCATATACACTGAACCAAAAATATAAAACGCAACAATTTCTAAGATTTTGCTGAGTTACAGTTCATAAGGAAATCAGTCAATTGAAATAAATGCATTAGGCCTTAATCTATGGATTTCACATGACTCGGATACAGATATGCATCTGTTGGTCACAGATGCCTTAAAAAAAGGTAGGGTTGTGGATCAGAAAATCAGTCAGTATCTGGTGTGCCTCATGCACCGTGGCATCTTCTTTGCATAGAGTTGATCAGGCTGTTGATTGAGGACTGCTGTCCCACTCCTCTTCAATGGCTGTGCGAAGTTGTTGCATATCTGCAGGAACTGGAGTACGCTGTCATGCACAGTGATCCAGAGCATTCCAAACATGCTAAATGGGTGACATGTCTGGTAAGTATGCAGTCCATGGAAGAACTGGGACATTTTCAGCTTTTAGGAATTGTGTACAGATCCTCGCAACATGGGGCCGTGCATTATCATGCTGAAACATGAGGTGATGGCGGCGGATGAATGGCATGACAATGGGCCCCAGGATCTCGTCATGGTATCTCTGTGCATTCAAATTTCCATTGATGAAATGCAATTGTGTTCGTCGCATTATTGGCATTATCCTTGTGATCAGGCGACAAGTGGCTAATCTGCCCTTGCGTTCCATTCTGCTAGTTGACGTTCAATCGCTGGAAAATAAATGGGACGAACTGAAAGCACGTATATCCTACCAACGGGACATTTAAAACTGTAATATCTTATATTTCACAGAGTCGTGACTGAACGACGACATTAAGAACATACAGCTGGCGGGTTATACACTATTGGCAGGACAGAACAGCAGCCTCTGGTAAGACATAGGGGGCCTATGCATATTTGTAAACAATAGCTGGTGCACGATATTTAAGGAAGTCTCAGGATTCTGCACCATCGAGAGCATCCTGACGGGTTGCATCACTGCCTGGTATGGCAACTGCTCGGCCTCCGATTGCAAGGCACTACTACAGAGGGTAGTGCGTAGGGCCCAGTACATCACTGGGGCCAAGCTTCCTGCCATCCAGGACCTCCATTACAGGCGGTGTCAGAGGAAAGCTCTAAAAAATTGCCAAAGACTCCAGCTTGGTTATGCATAAGTAGAGCAGCAGTTAATCAAAGAAAGGAGGTGCAGTAGCATGCGGCATGGTAGGCCGAAGCTATAGCAGGCTAATTTATCAATGGCTGCATGGCAAGCAAACAAACAATATAAAGCTAATGAAGGTAGCAACCATAGCCATAAAGCAGGCCTAGTTAGCATAACAAAGGCAATGCACAAACAGTGCTACAATTGTTAACGTGACCATTAACACTACAAGTCCTAAAGAGATCAGATCAATGGACTCAAAATGTCTGTTTGACTGAGCCATTAGTATTTCACAGCCATTAGTGGCCGATATCAACTATAGCCTACAAAAATAATGGTGAGGGAGTTCTCTCCTTATCCTCTTGTTTTAATGACGCATCGTGGTTATTTGTGATAGTGATGCTACGTTTGATACCGGAGCTCTGAGGCATCCGTCGAAATCGCTAAGCAGCTGACTTTGAAGCAGTGTGCCGATGCGTGTATCACTTTATAAGAAGTATGTCAATGATGTCCGAAGCCTTGTTTGATCACTTGGTTTTTCAAACCGCGTGTTGCAAAACGCGAGATCCCACTGACTTCGCCATGATTTGTTAAAAAAGTTTGAAATATCCAATAAATGTCGTTCCACTTCATGATTGTGTCCCACTTGTTGTTGATTCTTCACAAAAAAATACAGTTTTATATCTTTATGTTTGAAGCCTGAAATGTGGCAAAAGGTCGCAAAGTTCAAGGGGGCCGAATACTTTCGCAAGGCACTGTATATCCATATAGTGGCTTGCTCTTCTCAGACAATCATAAATATGCTAGGCATATGAAATTATCCCCTTTGATGATATGATATTTGACTTGAAGTCCAAAGTATTTATGATTAGAGCAAGCCACTATCTGGGTAGGTGTTATTGGTTATCTGCCAGTTGGTTTTTAGTTCCCTGCTTGGTGACATGGATGTGGGGGAGGATATTCGTGGAAGGTATGCCCTCCACCCATCTCTATGGTCACGTAAGGAGGGAGGGCACTCGTGGCAGGTATGCCCTCTATATAACTCTATGGCAAGGTATTTATATTGGTAGGTTCGAGGATATCTAATTTAAATCCAGATCCTTCACCCAGATAGCTGAGTAGTTGAGCACGACAAATAACAACCTGTCTACGTAAATGTGAGTGTTTTATCTTATTTGAGAGGATAAGAATAGGACTCGGTCATTGTTTGTGTTTTGTATGGTTGAGATCGGCCACTAATGGCCTAGTCAAACAGCCTCTTTGAGTCTATCGATCTATTCACTTATGTACTTGTAGTGTTAATGGACACGTTAATAATTGTAGAACTTTTTGTGCGTTGCCTTTGTTATAATAACTAGGCCTGCTTATGGCCATGTTTACTACTACTGTTAGCTTTGTGTTGATTGTTTGCCTGCCATGCTACCATTGCTAAATTGGACTGCTATAGCTTCAGCATACTGTTCTATTGCAACCCTTTCTGGCCATTAATTGTTAACTGCTATATTTAGGCTTTCCTTTACCCATTTATATGCTTATTGCATTTGCATATTGTCATTGATTATTGCCACTTACAGCCGGGTTAATGCATGTTCATTGCTGTTATTGCCCGTTATTATCTGCACCTTTCTGTGTCTCCTTTCAGAATCTCCATACAAAGCCCACCAAGTCTCAGTTCAAGATGAGCCACATGTCAACTGTCAATCATTCCAGATATCATTACCTGAATCTATAAAGACTCGTAAACTGAACTGCATCGCTGCCTCCGCCTGCTCTTTAATTGGAGTTCCACAGTTGATGGGCATCGCCACAACCCTCACCTAAACCTCAATCAGTTACACAATATTGTTCAGTTACAAGATTGCAACAGGCTGTGAACCAAAGTTTTGGTCACTGTTTCCCTGGGCACCCTTATTAGGGGAAGACATGCAGGCAATGCGTATGCTCATGTTCAGGCGAGAGCTTTGTACCTGGAAGGTTGTTTGTGTATAAGCTATTGTTGGTGTTGGTTTATTTCTGTGAGCAACCATGCTGTCTTGAAGAAATGTTTGGGGGTGTGGTCGATTTGTTCTGAATGGTATGTGTTGAGTTTGACCATCATTGAGTTTATTCATTTGACAATATTTAAGATGCTGATTTAATGTAAAGTCCCTGCCATGTCATTTTGTTTTCAGTTTGTTTGGAGAGGCTTTGCTGGTTTGAGATCCAGGCAGTTTATTAGCAGTGCCCTCCAATAAGTTGACCGTCTTTAAGTAAAGTCATTTTGTATTTCTAAAATACCTCATGGAGTGGTTTAAATGGAGTGGTTTAACTGTTAATTTTCACTGTTTTTGGTCATCTTGTGAACTTGGCCAACTGAATCTCTGTGAAATCACTGTTGTATTTCAGAAAGCTGTGTAGTGGAAGGAACAGGCCGTTATTGTAAATAAGAATTTGTTCTTAATAACTGGCTTGCCTTGTTAAATAAAAGGTTGAGATGTGTTTTAATCATTTAATGTACTCTTGTTAATGTGTCAAACAAGCAAACCTAATCCCCTGAGCTTTAAACGTTCGTGGTTGTTCTGCCTCTGTACTGTTTCCATCTAACGGGCTTAGAACCTATAACCTTTTAGATGTTACAATTGTAATAAAACATTTTCTATTTTTGCCAAGGTGTTGTCTAGTCCATTGCATTGCTCAAAACTGTTGACCCAACTCAATAGGTGGCCTGTCACAAACCTTTCTTAGTTTAGGTGTTCCCCTCATTAAACAGTAACTGGCGGTGTTGCTACAGTATATTAAAGTAATGTCTGCAAAAACACTGCAGTAAATACAACAGTATATTAGTCATGTAAAAGGAAGATTGTTCAAGCAACACTTCTCCCAGTACTTGATTATGGTGATTATGATCTACATACATGCAGCAGCCTCTGCTTTAAAACCTTTAGATTCAGTTTTCTCACTCAGCACTGTTTTGTCACTGGGGACAATTTTCATACATATCACTGCATTTTGTGTAGTTCTGTTGGCTGGGAGGCTCTGACTACCAGAAGGGTCCAGCATTGGCTACTTTTTGTATATAAAGCTGTTCTTCAGGCTCCCCCACTACCTTGGCTCACACAACTGAAGATCCAGCCATTTTCAGACCCGCTCTCTGGACTGGATGGTTCTGGAGGTCCAGTCTCCACTGACCTGGGGGAACAATGCTGTTTTTATGTCTCCAGCTCATGGAATAGTCTTCAGGCCACCTTGAAAATAGACTTTCTGGTCCCCATTGAAAAGTTTAGATCGACTATAAGGGAGGTGATATGTAAGAGTTCATTTTTGATCTTGTATTTATTTTCTTGATATTATTTATTGTATGTTAATGTTCACAGGGCAAATTAGACCCTGGTCTCAATGGTGACCCACCCTGTATAAATAAAACAATTATGTCAGCAAAAACACTACTGTGAATACTATAGTATACTACAGTCATGCCCTCAAACACACTAGTCATGTCCACAAAAACACTACAGTCAATACTATAGTATACTACAGTCATGTCCTCAAAAACACTACAGTGAATACTATAGTATACTACAGTCATGCCCTCAAACACACGACAGTGAATGCTATAGTATACTACAGTCATGTCCTCAAAAACACTACAGTGAATACTATAGTATACCACAGTCATGTCCTCAAAAACACTACAGTGAATACTACAGTAAAGTCTTCAAAAATACAGTGAATAATATAGTATAGACATGTATTAATGATACAGTATTTAGACCATAATATACTATAGTATTTTTTCATGTGGGTTAGCTGTAAATGTGTAACATGTTTGATTTCTAAATGCATTGTATCCACATTTGTGGTTGTATTGTGTTTCTCATTAGCCAAATAAAATCAATCGATCAAGGGATACTACAGTGTGGATTATAGTATTCCACAGTATATTACAAAAATCTATAAAAAAATCTAAGTGCTTCACGATCGAGGGGGGACCTCAGAGGAAATACCCAACATGAGCTTCCCAAGGACAGCATGTTCAAATCAAAACAGCATTAACAAAGCTAACAGCTAGCAGTAAAGCTGGGTAAGCAGTCCAATCGAAATAGAAATTCTAATGTAAGCACTACGTGATCGAAGGATAGTACTACAATATTCAATAGTAAACACTACAGTGTGTAGTATAGTATTTGACAGTATACTACAACATTCTATAGTAAGCACTACACGATTGAGTGATACTACAGTGTGTAGTATAGTACTCTCCATATACTACACAATTCTAAAGTAAGCGCTACATTTTATTTTACCTTTATACCTTCAGTTAAGAACAAATTATTATTTTCAATGACAGCCTAGGAACAGTGGGTTAACTGCCTGTTCAGGGGCAGAACAACAGATTTGTACCTTGTTAGCTCAGGGGTTTGAACTTGCAACCTTCCAGTTACTAGTCCAACGCTCTAACCACTAGGCTACCCTGCCGCCCAATCGAGGGATACTGCAATATGTAGTAAAGTATTATATTATATACTACAAAATTCTAAAGTAGGCACTACATGATCGAGGGATACTACAGTGTGAAGTACAGGATTCTACAACATTCTGTAATTAGTACTACACATTATCAAGGGATACTGCAGTGTGTCGTATAGTATACTACATTTTACTACAGAATTCTATAGTAAGTAGTACAGTATTTTATAGTAAACTGTAGTATTTTTTATGTGGGGCAACATGCAAGTGTATCTCTGATAATGCTGATAATGTTTGTAAGTTAGAAGTACTATGGGTAGTGTTTCCCTGTATACATATCAGAGCTTCAGTTCTGTAATAAACTTCCATTTGCACAACGTTCATTGTGATGTGCCGTCTGTTGGTTACAACCGGTAATAGATACAGTATTAACACACTGACAACACAAAAGATGTCCATAGAATGTCCACCAATGAGGACATCCTCTCATGGAAAACATTTTTCTTATTTTTATAGATGAAGGCATGGTGATTTATGATTATCATACAGTATCTTTGAAAGGTGTTGAAATTGGTTATCAGGTGGCTATTTATCAGGTGGCAAAATGCTAAGGAATTGTGTAAGATTGCAATGAACTCAAACATATGCAGCTGAGCCTATGCATATCAAATCTGTACAAATGCGCATCTCTTGGGCCAGTCTTTTTGCCCCGGTTGTGTCAAAAGTTTGACAGTCTGTAAATAAACATGTTATTAGTTGCGCTGTTTTCAATGAGTAAGAGACCTCTGGTCAAACGGAAGAATCAAAATCAGAATTTGTCTCGTTTAAACACATGACCAAATCATCAAAGCGCGGTGTCAAATTGTCAATTGGCAGCCCCCCCCCCCTATCCCTGTAATCTCTTACAACTCAGCAGAGTGAACCTGCTAACCAACTGTGTCCATGTGATGGGACTTGAGAGAGGGAGCCCAGAACAGCAAACTCAATTATCATGTAAGAATTCTGCATGAAAACAATCTATACGAGAAATTAGAGGTATTCCTGTCAGATGACTTGCGTTAGTGGGGTAATCTCATTTGGAACAACTGACCCCCTTTGAATGTTATCAAATGTTTACAAAGTGCTTTATGTGTCTAAATTCAATCAGAAAAATTGTGTGTCCGCCTGGCGTCATGCAGCACCCAGTGTTGTACCCTCGGGTGCCTTGATGTTACTGGGGATCGAATACGAGCCTAAACAATTTGTTTGTGTGACAGACCAGGGTTTGAATCTGGGGACACCTATGTGCCACAAGATTGTTTTAACTCAATGAGCTAAATCCCAGACATTAGTTTGGGGACTTATCATCAAGACGCATTATATACATTATTTTTTGTCATAAGCATTAACTAATAACAATGAGCATAATTACAATGTACACTGAGGGCATAAAACATTAAGAACACCTACTCTTTCCATGCCATAGACTGACCAGGTGAATCCAGGTGAATGCTACGATCCCTTATTTCAATCAGTGTAGATGAAGGGGAAGAGACAGGTTAAAGAAGGATGTTTAAGCCTTGAGACAATTAATGGTGGATTGGATTGTGCCATACAGAGGGTGAATGGGCAAGATAAAAGATTTAAGTGCCTTTGAACAAGGTATGGTAGTATGTGCCAGGTGCACCGGTTTGAGGGTGTCAAGAACTGCAACGCTGTTGGGTTTTTCACACTCAACAGTTTCTCGTTCGTATCAAGAATGGCCTACCACCCAAAGGACATCCAGAAAACCTTCACAACTGTGGGAAGGTTTGGAGTCAACATGGGCCAGTATCCCTGTGGAACGCCTTTGACACCTTGTAGAGTCAATGCCCCTACGAATTGATGCTGTTCTGAGGGCAAAGGGGGAAGGGGGAAGGGGTTCCTAATGTGTTGTACACTCAGTGTAGACACACATGAAGATGCAAGACCTTTCTCTCATACTTTTCCACGATTCCGCTCCACATATGGCATCTTCCTACTTTTGTGTTCGTGTCTACCTGGTATGAACTTCTGTTGTTTCTTACAATGTCCTACAGTTGCACGTCTATTAGGCCCGTGTTTTGCTGCATCCTCCTCCTGTAAGGGGCCTTCAAACTTTGGGAATCTCACAAAGGCTCCATTCTTCTCTGTGTTGCTTTTCTTTATCACCCAGCCTCAGGGCATGGCAGAGCCCTCAAACCCCTGTATTGTCTGAGAAAAACCACATATTACATTTGCTCGGCATAAGCCATTTCACTTAGCTGTGCTGCTGGAATTCTTAGCTGGGTCATTCATCTATGTACATGGTTTGGATACACATCTGAGACAAAGCAAGCCAGTGAAGGATAACATTGAGGAAGTTACATACATTTCAAGTTTGGTAGCCTATGTCATTCCTCTTCTCTTATTTATGCCTCGGTGTTGTGATGGGGGATGTTGATAGGGATTCTTGAAGAGAGAGAAAGGGAATGTTTGGGACATTTGCTCCGAGCGATATCTGGAGTTCTGCCAGTATCTGTAATGTTTTGAAGCTCATTAGGAATTTGGGGCTTTTCCATCAGGAATGTCAATTGAATGTAGAGGAAACCAAGAGGCTTTTATATCCACTGTAACAATTAACAATGAATAAGAAAACCCATTTTTAAAAACTCACCATGAGCCCAGCCATTCAGTGATCACACCGTTTTGTCTCTGATATTGATGCTAACTTATTATTCAGAGAAATATTTGAATACAGTGGCCAGATAAATAAAACCAAAGCATGGATTATGTCTTACCTTGTTCTTAGACTGCTTACAGGGTAAGGAAACCAACAAACCATGTAATTTTGGTGAACTGCCCCTTTAATTTTGACCTATTTGCAAAATGACAGCCTAATTCTTTGGGTCCCCACAACAATTCTATAGTAGCTGTTAATTTATTTCCCTTTAATCTATGACCCATAGTTATTGTCAAGAACAAGAAGAGTCCTCGTCCTCGATTTAGCGCATTAGGCGCTATGTAAACATTTGATTTATTTTAAAGAAGGGTCCAGTTGTCTCAAATTGCATTTATTGAAACCATAGTCATCTGACAGGAATTCTTTCGGTTAATCCCCAGGATAGATTGTTGTCCAAGAACAATTCTTCTGATACAATCTAATTCGGTTATTCCGATGGGAAGATAGCTGAGAGGTGAGTTGTTTTTATTTGTTTTTGCCATAACAAAATATCCTCTGATAATGGCCAACTGTTATGTTTAGATGTAGGCCGAACAAGTCATTGCCTTTTCTCCTGACGTAGGCCTATTAAAGCTAGAGTCCTTAATTGAAACAATAACAAATCGGAAAACCCACCTCTGTTTTGGTAAAAAGCTGAAGGATGGGCCTGGAGAAATGTAACCACTGTCAAATTCATAGAAAGATCTATGGGTGCCAGGACTGACCATCCATGATATCACAATTCTAGTTTTAACCTTGTTTTGAGGCTATACAGTGTTTTTTACATGTACATTGTTTATAAAGATTGGAGAAAACAAGTTCATATTTTGTGTTCTGATGGGGTACAACAGTTGAACTTAGCTGAGGCATTTAAGTTCTAAGTTATATTCTTCAAGAATCATTTATTTATTTATTTATAAGTGCAAAACTCTATGTGGCAACTAAGGATTCTAACATGAGACCCTTTTAATTTATTTAACCTTCATTGAACTAGGCAAGTCATTTAAGAATGTCTATCAGAGGATACTGCTACAAGGAAATTAATGTGAGTAATCCCAATCAGAAACCCCATTGGAAGTTTACATAGGTTTAGGGGCCAGTTGTGGGCCAATTTTCAATGTTACAGTAAATATCCAACCATACAACAAGGTCAAGAAACTAGAGAGGCAACAGATATCTAATAGATATCCAATGCAGTCATCAAAAGTAATGATAGCCTCAGTAAATAATGAAGGGGACGCAGCTCTTATTCCACGGTTGCAGCTCTTATTCCACGGTTGCATCTCAAATGGCACCCTACTCCCTTTATAGTGCACTACTTTGGACCATAACCTAGTAGTGCACTACATAGGGAATAGGGTGGGATTTGGGACGCATCCCAAGAGACAGTCGTACAGTCTCTCTCTAAGCGTAATTCTCCGACCCCATCTCGTAGCTCTTGTCTGCCCAGCCTGCGTGTCCTTGGCCTAGCATCTGTTTGGCAGCCACACAGAGTCACACAGAGTCAACCAGAGTCTAAAGTTCACCCTGCCTCCTGAGTGGTTTACTGCGTCTGCTAGGTTGGATTGCTGTCTTTCCGTATGCTTGGTGTCATGGCCTGCTCTACCACTGCACCCCAGGGGTCCTGGCTGCTACTGTTTTTCTCTCTCCGTGTGTGTAGCCTGCTCAACCTGCCCAAAACTCGGCCTGTAACACACTCTGTCTGGCTGTAGTGTGTATTTCTTTCTCTTATCCAAACAGCACTTGCCCTGCTGTGTGTAAGCGTGTGTTCTGTACTGTAAGGTATGTGTCTAGGGGTGTGCATTCATATCTCTAGTATGTATGCGCATCCATTCGCCATGCTCCAGGGACAGAATCAGACAGGCAGGACAGGCAGGACAGGCAGTGTATTCTAGGCTCTTTACTCACCCCCCACGTCAGGAGGATGACAGGCTTCTGGTTTCACGGTAAAATTAGGATGACATCGGTCGAGTCACAAAGGTCACCGCACCACACTCGAACTGTCCCCACTATCCCCACAATACACACTGCAGCGTGTGGATCTTATTCATAGAGCGTCTTAGATTAGAAGTGCCGTATTGATATCGCTGGATTAATTGCTTTTATTTTACTCCTGCGCCTCTTTCATGCTCTTGTGCCTGCTGCTTTTTTCCCGTTAACGTTGCGACTGCAGAAATGTTTGTAATGACCGGTCAAACACGCCCCGGTAATGGCTGAAATGGGTTCAATGGGATACATTGGCTTCTCGTTTAATCTATACAAATGCGAAAGCTTCGTTGGGGAGTTAACGCACCGTCGCCACGTTTACGTCACAAGAAAGATAAGAAAGATATCTTTATTTTGATGTTTTGTACATTTTTTGTGGATTTGAAAAAAGTTATAATTTAATACAGTTCAAATGTTTTCAAATGAAATGTGCTGAAATGAAAGCAACTTCCGAAAATGAACACTCGGATTATTGTGATATTATGTCTGTGTCACGCCCTGACCTGAGTATTGTTGGTTTTCTTTATATATTTTGGTTAGGTCAGGGTGTGACGAGGGTGGTATGTGTGTTTTTGTCTCATCTAGGGTCTAGGGGTTTTGTAGATTAATGGGGTTGTTTCCATCTAGGTGTTTATGTAGGTCTATGGTTGCCTAGATTGGTTCTCAATTAGAGGCAGGTGTTTATCGTTGTCTCTGATTGGGAACCATATTTAGGCAGCCATCTTCTTTGGGTATTTGGTGGGTTATTGTCTATGTTATGTTGCACGTTAGGACATTGTTTATATAGCGGTCACGGTCGTCTTATTCGTTTTGTTGTTTTTGTTTAAGTGTTCTTCGTGTTCTTCATTAAATAAAGAAGAATGTATTCTAACCACGCTGTGCTTTGGTCTACTCCATACGACGATCGTGATAGTCTGATCTCACAAACAATGTAAAGTATGTTTAGATAGGTGTAATCTAGAGCCAAGCCTGTTGGTTTTTAATCCGAGGGTGTCCTGCTATTGGCACACTTGTTTAATTATGCAAGAGAAAGTGACAACAACAGTAATTAATGAGGCAGTCTAGACAGCGCAGGTGAGTGTGGGTAGGGTCGACAGAGCAAGTTTTTGGTGGTTGCAGCCCTGTATGTTTTAATATGTGCAAATACACCCACAGTGTTTATACAGAGGCACATAATGTCCTTTATTTTAACACAACATTTTAAAATAATACCCGATACAACAAGAAAATGTACATGTAAGTGCATAAATGAAGGTGACATTTTTACAATAAATGTAATACCTGAATTCCCATCAGAATCCCTGAACTATACAAATTCAAAAGTTTGGAGTGTCTTCATCCGTTGTTCAACTGTTGCATTTATTAGAATTGTTTTTAAAACCTTTAAGCAATTTTGATGACTGTTACTGGAGACACTTTATGAATACCAGCCCGGATAGAGATCAAGATGATGCATAATTGATGCTGTTATTTTCTATCGGAAGGCCAATCAGAGCCACCATTACTGCATCAAAACTGTTATGCCAACCAAAAATAACCAGGAACTACAGGACAACAGAGAGTACGGCTGAGGTTGAGTTGTGTAGCATTGGAGACTGTTGGCGCTGGCGGTGAGTTTTGGCCTCTCCCTGGTAGAATCATTTGTTACCGATGGTGAAGGTCTCTTGTCTCCCGGGTCCCTGGCAGGACCAAATTAAGAGGTACACTCAGGATGGATGAGTGTAGGGCAAATGAGGGATTGGAGGACAGGCCAGATTTTCCTAGTTTTTTTTCTACTTCTTTCCACTGATTCTTTAACTGCAGGATGTCAGACAGATGAGCCCAGAGGAAAATATTATTTGTTTTTCTTCAGTGTTTTTTTCTTCTTTTTTGTCTCCTAAGTGTTGTTTTTTCATTTTCCGTTGACATTACACATCGGGAAAGAGAGAAAAAGGTTACTGTTAGTGAAATACTTGGAAATGCCAGTAAACTGTGCTTTGAAATATGTTTATTATATTCAGAATATCCGTAGTATGTAGTGGAGCAGGTTGAGAGCTTCAAGTTCCCTGTTGTACACATCACCAACAAATTTAACATGATCCAAGCACACTAAGATAGTTGTGAAGAGGGCACGACAAAACCTATTCCCCCTCAGGAGACTGAAAAGATTTGGCATGGGTCCTCAGATCCTCAAAAGATTCTACAGCTGCACCATTGAGAGAATCCTGACTGGTTGCATCACTGCCTTGTATGGCAACTGCTTGGTCTCCGACCGCACGGCACTACAGAGGGTAGTGCGTATGGCCCAGTACATCACTGGGGCCAAGCTTCCTGCCATCCAGGACCTCCATACCAGGCGGTGTCAGAGGAAGGCCCTAAACATTGTCAAATACTCCAGCCACCCTAGTCATAAACTGTTCTCTCTGCTACCACACGGAAAGTGGTACAAGTCTAGGTTCAAGAGGCTTTTAAACAGCTTCTACTCCCAAGCCATAAGACTCCTGAACATCTAATCAAATGGCTACCCAGACTATTTGCACCGCTTCTACTCTCTGTTATTATCTATGCATAGTCACTTTAATAACTCTACCTACATGTACATATTACCTCAATTACCTCAACTAACCGGTGCCCCCACACATTGACTCTGTACCGGTACCCCCTGTATATAGTCTCCACATTGACTCTGTACCAGTACCTCCTGTATATAGTCTCCACATTGACTCTGTACCGGTACCCCCTGTATATAGTCTCCACATTGACTCTGTACCGGTACCCCCTGTATATAGTCTCCACATTGACTCTGTACCAGTACCTCCTGTATATAGTCTCCACATTGACTCTGTACCGGTACCCCCCTGTATATAGTCTCCACATTGACTCTGTACCGGTATCCCCTGTATATAGTCTCCACATTGACTCTGTACCGGTACCCCCTGTATATAGCCTCCACATTGACTCTGTACCAGTAACCCTGTATATAGCCTCCACATTGACTCTGTACCGGTACCCCCTGTATATAGTCTCCACATTGACTCTGTACTGGTACCCCCTGTATATAGTCTCCACATTGACTTGGTACCGGTTCCCCCTGTATATAGTCTCCACATTGACTTGGTACCGGTTCCCCCTGTATATAGTCTCGCTATTGTTATTTTACTGCGCTCTTTAATTAGTTGTTGCTTTTATTTCTTATTCTTATTCCTATTTTTTAAACTGCATTGTTGGTTAGGGGCTCATAAGTAAGCATTTCACTGCTGTATTCGGCGCATGGGACTAAAACAGTTTGATTTGATGTGATTAGATTTGTAAACATCCTTGATTTAGAACTTGGGAAAAACCTGGCTAGGGATCTATCTGACAGCAAGAGAGAGCAACACAATTTGTGAGTGTTTGAGAGAGACAGAGAGGAACAGAGGAAGAGAGAGAGAACAATTAGAGAACATTTATGCAGAGAGACAGATAAGAAGAAGAAAGAACGGTAGTAGGCGTCAGTTGCCACCAACATTGTGACAAGTATGGAACAACGTCCTGCCTGTGTTTACTGGCTGTGATGGAGCTGGATGCCCTGAGGAGCCTATAGGATCGCTAGCTGGGGCCCGAGCAGTGTACAGCCCAGAAAAGTGTTATTACGTACACCCGGGAAGAACTATTGGATGTCGAAGCGATGTTAACTTACCAAGCGGATCCTTTGTTTGCACCACCACCCAGGGTGGATCCCTGAAGCCGACCAAAACAACGTCGCCGCAGAAGAGCTAGACGGAGCGGCCTCCTGGTCAGACTTTGGAGGCGTGCATACCACCCACTGCTTCTGAGTATATTACTCGTCAATGTCCAGTCTCTAGATAACAAGGTAGTCGAAATTAAACATCTCTCTGGGAAGAAGAAGGGTGGATGTGTATGCTTCATGATTAATGACTCATGGTGTAATCATAACAACAAACAGGAAATCCTTTTGTTCACCTGACCTAGAATTTCACACAATCAAATGCCGACCATATTATCTCCCAACAGAATTCTCGTGGGTTATTGTCACAGAAGTGTATATCCCCCCTCAAGCCGATACCACGACGGCCCTCAAGGAACTTCACTGGACTCTATGCAAACTGGAAACCATATATCCTGAGACTGCATTTGTTGTAGCTGGGAACTTTAACAAAGCACATTTGAGAACAAGGCTACCCCAAATTCTATCAACATATTGATTGTAGCACTCGTGAGGGCAATACACTGGATCACTGCTACTCTAACTTCCGTGATGCATACGAGGCCCTCCCCCACCCTCCCTTCGGCAAAACTGACCATGACTCCATTTTGCTCCTCCCGTCCTATAGGCAGAAACTCAAACAGGATGTACCTGTGACGAGAACTATTCAACGCCGGTCTGACCAATTGGAATCCACGCTTCAAGATTGTTTTGATCACGCGGACTGGGAAATGTGCCGTGCTTCCTCAGAGAATAATATTGATTTATACACTGATTCGCTGAGTGAGTTTATAAGGAAGTTCATTGGATATGTTGTACCCACTGTGACTATTAACACCTACCCTAACCAGAAACCGTGGATAGATGGCGGCATTTGCGCAAAACTGAAAGCACGAACCACTGCATTTAACCATGGAAAGATGACTGGGAATATGGCAGAATACAAACAGTGTAGTTATTCCCCGAAATGTCGGTATAGGGACAAAGTGGAGTCGCAATTCAACGGCTCAGACACGAGACATATGTGGGAGGGTCTACATGCAATCACGGACTACAGGCAATCACGGACTACAAAAAGAAAACCAGCCACGTCACGGACATCGATGTCTTGCTTCCAGACAAACGAAACACCTTCTTTGCCCGCTTTGAGGATAATACAGTGCCACCGATGTGGCCCACTACCAAGAACTGCAGGCCCTCCCTCTCCTTCTCCATAGCCGACGTAAGACATTTAAACGTGTTAACCCTCGCAAGGCTGCCAGCCCAGACGGCATCCCTAGCCGCGTCCTCAGATCATGCACAGACCAGCTAGCTGGTGTGTTTACAGACATATTCAATCTCTCCCTATCCCAGTCTGCTGTCCCCACATGCTTCAAGATGGCCACCATTGTTCCTGTACCCAAGAAGGCAAAGGTAACTGAACTAAATGACTATCGCCCCGTAGCACTCACTTCTGTCATCATGAAGTCCTTTCAGAGACGAGTCAAGGATCATATCATCACCACCTTACCTGCCACGCTAGACCCACTTCAATTAGCATACCGCCCCAATAGGTCCACAGATCATGCAATCGCCATCACATTGCTCACTGCCCTATCCCATCTGGACAAGAGGAATACCTATGTAAGAATGCTGTTCATTGACTACAGCTCAGCATTCAACACCATAGTACCCTCCAAGCTCATCATTAAGTTTGTGACCCGGGGTTGAGCAATTGGGTCCTGGACTTCCTAACGGTCCGACCCCAGGTGGTGAAGGTAGGAGACAACATCTCCACTTCGCTGATCCTCAACACTGGGGCCCCACAAGGGTGCGTGCTCAGCCCCCTCCTGTACTTCCTGTTCACCCATGACTGCGTGGCCATGCACGTCTCCAACTCAATCATCAAGTTTGCAGACGACACACCAGTAGAGGGCTTGATTACCAACAACGACGAGACAGCCTACAGGGAGGAGGTGAGGACACTCAGAGTGTGGTGTCAGGAAAACAACCTCTCGCTCAATGTCACAAAACCAAGGAGATGATTGTGGACTTCAGGAAACAGCAGAGGGAGCATCCCCCTATCCACATCGATGGGACAGCAGTGTAGGTGGTGAAAAGTTTTAAGTTCCTCTGCGTACACATCACGGACAAACTGGAATGGTCAACCCACACAGACAGTGTGGTGAAGAAGGCGCAACACACAGACAGTGTAGTGAAGAAGGCACAACAGAAATTTGGCTTGTCACCAAAAACCCTGACAAACTTTTTCAGATGCACAATTGAGAGCATCCTGTTGGACTGTATCACCGCATGGTATGGCAACTGCACCGCCCCACAAAAGTCTCTCCAGAGGGTGTTGCAGTCTGCCCAAAGCATCACTGGGGGCAAACTTCCTGCCCTCCAGGACACCTACAGCACCCGATGTCACAGGAAGGCCAAAAAGATCATCAAGGACAACAACCACCCGAGCCACTGCTTGTTCAACCCGCTACCATCCAGAAGACGAGGTCAGTACAGGTACATCAAAGCTGGGACTGAGAGACTGAAAAACATATTCTATCTCAAGGCCATCAGACTGTTTAACAGCCATCACTAACACAGAGAGGCAGCTGCCTACAGTACATACAGACTTGACATCATTGGCCACTTTAGTAAATGGATCACTTGTCACTTTAATAATGGCACTTTAATAATGTTTACATATCTTGCATTACTCATCTCATATGTACATACTGTATATTTATACCATCTATTGCATCTTGCCTATGCCGCTCAGTCATCGCTCATCATATGTACAGTATATTTTCTTATTCCATCCCTTTACTTAGATCTGTGTGTATTAGGTAGTTCACATTGATCTGCCAAATTTGTTACTTGATTTCAGACAAATTTAGTAGAATAGGTTGAACGAATCAAAGCATAATTTTCAATCATTCCAATCAGTAAATGCACTTCAGATGAACAAAGAGCACCATCACACTTTTTTACAGATTATACAAGATCGCCACAGGCTGATAGAGAGAAAGAGAGAGAAATGAAGACGCCATGTCTCAGAGAGCGCTAAATATGACCAATCCACTTTCAATTTGATAATTAATCAGCTGTGAAATGAAATGTAGGTGTGCAAATAGACTCTACATTTAAATATCCAGATCAGGCTACTCCATAAACCTATACAATGCAGAATGCAATTTCTATTGAATAGAGATTCCAGACTGATTTTTTTTCTCTAGATTTTGTCCTCCAGAGAGCTTTACAACAGCAATCATCTAGTTTCCAGTAAAGCTGTGTTTTGGTCAGAAAAGTGTCCTGTTTTGCTTCGATGACTGTATTTGTGTTGTTGTTCCCAGAAGTCTCAGTAACAGTGGTTAGAAGTCTCGTGTGACAGAAGTGTTGTTTGCGGTGAGAGATGACTGACTCACAGACATAAGATGTCATGCTATAGAATTATAGCAGTGAGTGAGTGACTTCCCTACATACAATGCGGAGAGGGCGTTGGGGGGCTGTGTGTCATCCACCACACTAGTAGGTCTTATTAGCCTGTGTGAGAGTGCGGATTCCCTTGCATGGCAAACCCTTATTTTACATTTTACACCCCTTCACCCCCCATCATCCTCATCACTACCACCCTCTCCCCAAGATCTCCATCAGATAATAGCCAATTAAATGACTTTGGTCGGAGCCAAAATGACACTTAAAGGAGTCTCTGCATGCGTTGTATCAGTCTTTTTCTGGTTATTTATCCATGAATGGCGGATCCTTAGCATTTGGTGGCATTTGGTGGTATCTGTATCATGGGTTAAGTGCAGGTCATTTGTATGTTAATGGCTCGTTGGCATGTAGTTAAGGTATGTGAATGTCTCAACGCCTCAGTGGAGCAGCAGCAGAGCTCTCGAGGAGGGCTGACAGCAGCGTGATGTTAGACACGGTCATAGAGATAGGTAGAACAACATGTAACAGTGTTTTAACACTGTGATGGGGGATTTTGTAAGTGTCCAGTGATCTGATCGTTTGTTCACGTACTGTCGCCACTACTAAAACTCGAGGTATTCTGTATTTTATCAGTATATGTCTGTTTTAGCTCTTGGTTATTCTGAAAAAAAAGGAATAAGATATTTGCCATGACGTTAGAACATTGCTACATGATTACCCAACACAATAAAAAAAAAACATGCAATACAACACAAAATATGCCCTTGTTTTTAATTCTAAACAATTCCCCAATGCAATGAAACAGAATGTATAGGCCCATTACAACAACGCATCTGAAGCTCTCCTCCCTTCTGCCTATAGCACTTCCTGTAAAGAGATGCAGGAAGTTATGTATGTTATGTTCTATGAAAATGTTTAGGGTATTAGCATACACAGCCGTAATTAAAACATAATTACAGAAACAAATGGTGCTGTGAAGCACTGAGCCTCGCTACCTTGGCGCCTCTACTCTACTCTGTCTATCAGCCTCCCCTTGTTAAGCTGGCTAAAACAGGTTTATGAAACAAGCATTGGAACCGAGTGGGGCATTAATTGTTATCATTGCCTTGGAAAGCAAATAGGCTGCTTCTCAAATGGCACCTTTTTCCCTATGTAGTGCGCTACTTTTTTCAAACCAGGACCAATAGAGCTCTGGTCAAAAGTAGTGCACTACATAGGGAATAGGGTGACGTTTGGGAGGAAGACTCTGTTAAAAGAGAGGAGAGGAACCTGGACAAATGACTGCTGAAAATGAGAGTGTGGAAATTGGAGAGGGATTAGCGTGGACGATAATGAAGCAATTAAAGGGAAGCGCTGAGCACTCAGGTGCCTTTACCCAGGCAGCCGCTCCTACTCCAGCTGCTTTCAGAGCGCTCTAACGCAAATATATCCCCACCGGTGAAGGCAGGCAAAGGTAATGTATCACTCATAAAGGGAAGGAGGAGAAGAGGCAACAAAACACACCACAAATATCATGCTGCTCCTGTAACATTTTGTCTGCAAGAGGAATTGCTGAAATGTGTGTTTTCGTACCCGAGAATGATAATACCTAGGTTCATCCTCTCTATGCTACCCCGATTAGGGGAAGAAAGGAATGGAAAGAGGAGAGTAAAGAGGAACAGGATAAGGGAAGGGGAAAGAGGGGGTGATTGGAAGGAGAGAGAGACAGGGGGAGGCAGGGAGAGAGAAGAAAGGAAGGGGAGAAAATCCTTGTCTACTCTCCAGTGATGTGAGACATCCTGGTTGGGGTAATAAAGACCCTCTCAAAGTCAACAGTTCAGAAAGTCCTTTGTCCTCCTAAAAGAGTCTTTAATTTTTAACGCAAACTTGCACTTAGGTATGCATGAACTTTGGTACAATCCAGAGACATGTGTATAATAGGATGTAATGGATGACGGTCATGTGTTCAGTAATGATGTCAGCCCTCTGCAGCCCAGCGCCGCCTGGTTCTCTGATAGAGGAGGGCCTAATGTAAATTTAATTTGGACTGATGTATGGTAGGGATGTGAGTGGGGGCTGCGAGTGAGAAAGGGGTGGTGTGGGGGGTAGGGGCTGAATGGTTGGGGCAACGAGGGGAGAGGTAACGGAGGGACGGGGGGGACAGGGGAGGAGGTAGAGGGGGACGGGCGGAGTTAGAGGGGGACGTCTCTGTGAAGTGTCTCCACGGGGGGAGCAGCTGGATTGGGGATCTGACACTCTGCCAACAATCCTGTCTGCTTAACCAGGATTAATGACGGTGTCCCAGTGTCCGCCCCCTGTACCCCTACACACACACACACACACACACACACACACACACACACACACACCCCTGCCATGCCACGTTTACCCCTGACAATGTGGAGGGGAGGGAAGGTTGCTTTTGGTTTCCAATGAGATCAAAAACCTGAATGGGGGTGGCTAAACGCATGCCTTTTCACAGACCGTCCACCCCCACCCCTCAGACCACCCTCGCCTCACTTCTAATGAAGTGGATGAATGCTAAATCAATGTTTTTAGTGGTGCTCATCACCCTCTTTACCCCCCTCTCAATGATTTGTGGCAGATTGAGAGATTATTGATAGCCATGACTATGGCTATCAGGGGTTTACCCCTAGTCTTAATACCGCTGGGAGTTTGATCGAGCACGAGATCAGAGCATATTAGGAGATACTGTGCTGTACAGATTCAAATTGGGATTTTATATAGAAAATGCAAGACGATGTTGTAGAACCATTACTGAGACGTTCCACAGACACAATGTGTGACAAGGAGAAGGTTTGAAGACGCTACGTCACCTTTTTATGGAGATGAGGTCCTCTGAAAATGACCAAACACTGTATCAACAATCTATAATAACACAGGTTCTTTACCAACAAGGGGTGGAACATGGAAATCACATGCAGAGAATGAAGTTGAAGCCTTTGTATTTCCTGCAGCAACAAGTAATATAGTTTCAGTAGATTTGTATGGTCACACATAATAATCAACATCGGAGTGCTCCGCATAGATATATACCACCATCTTCGGCCCTGTCGCTCACACCACCATTCGGGCACAATTATTAGCTTATAATACTAACAAGACGAAAGTATACAAACAAAGTGCATTGTTGAGGGAGTTGTTCCGCAGGGAAAAGGAGAGCAGATCCTGGCTGAAGGACACACACTTGCTAAAAACATATGCTACTTACAATTAGGCAACAACACTTGAATTGAATTTGGACTGAAGGACACATTCACCACTTTCGTCGTCCCCAGGCACACCAAGGAAACACTGATATTTTACAAGGCAACCCCCCCCAAAATCCACTCTGAACTCTTGTCCTGTTTCTTTAGTCTTTTATCTCACTTGTGATCTATATCCTATCTCTCCTATCCCCTTGATCTCCGCCTTAGACTTTACAGCAACCCTGGAGGTATGACACACGGCTCCTCAAACCCTCGACCCGGACGAGCGTTTCCTTTTTATCATCCTTTCTCTGTGTTTAACTAAGCATCGAATGAACACGGAGCTAATTCCAAATTCCCTCTGTCATCATCATCACCGTGATATCTCTCCAGCTCAGCTCAGAGTCCATAATGAATGCGTCCGGGGAAGACGAGTGGTGAGTGGTATTCATCAGGCAGGCGAGGAAACGCTGCGGCCAAGATCCAATTATATATATTCATTAAGTGATAATGATATCGTGGTCTTTTAACTGAGAAGAAAAGAGCGTAATTGAATAATAACAGTTGTAGCACTGGGGGGGTGGGGGGCAGTGGGAGGGGCCTCCATCCCTGACACAGTGACCCCTGGGGGGAGAAAGAGAGAAGGGAGGATTGATGGAATTCTATTAAACCCTGATAGATTTATTATGAAGGCCTGAGTGCACTCGGCACGCCACTTTGTCACTCAGACTAATCAGCAGGCTAAGGCTGCATGCGAGGGAGGGAGGGAGAGCACTGTGGCTGGCTCACCTCCCTTTTTTGTATGTGGTGGGTGTGCGTCTCCCTCCCTCTGTCTCCCCCCGTGTCTCGCTCTTTCTCTCCCCCAACCCCCACCTCTCCACAAAGACAAAGTTAGGGGCGTCTGACATGACGACAGACGTGGCGGGCCTGTCGAGCCCAGTCATGACCTGACACAAATGGGCCAGCTGAGCACCCTGACCCGCGGGGTGAGCCCTCATTTGTTTATTAATGGCAACACCATAAGGGTGTGTGTCACTGGGACCAACAGCCTTTGTGTGTGGCAGCCCCACAGACCCAGTCCTGGGAAAATCATTTGTAAACACTTAGGAAGAGGAGATGAGAGGAAATCTCGTTCCCCTTCGGTTGACATTATGTGTGTGTGTTGGGTTGGCGGGCTGGCAGGAGGTAGGTACACTGACAGACATACACCCACACACACTAACAGGGTCAGGGACACACACACACACTCCGGCCAATGTGCATACACAGGGACATGTGTGAACATTTTGAATAACTGTAGTTTACTGTAGATATCATGCTGATACAGGTATCTTATCCTGTGGGGATGCAATGTTGATGCAATATGATAAATTAAGTTTCAGCTCCTTAATCATAATTTGGAATGGAACAAACAGCTTAAGTGGTGTTTAAATTGAACTTCTTTTCACGAACACACAAGCAAACAATCGCTGAAATTGAATTTTTTCTACAAATGTTGTTTTTTAAATGCAACATTGTTGATATATAAACCCTCTGAAAAAATAGACTCGTCAAATCCTATTTTGTATCAAAAACTGTATCAATCATTCTACAATTATACAGACCTGCAATCTTTGTGTGGATGTGTGTCTGTCAGTATGTGTGTCTGCTTCAATATGAGTGTATGTGTGTGTATGTGTGTCAGTGTGTCGGTGTGTCGGTGTGTATGGGGACAGGGGAGTCTGCGTGGGTTTGATCCCCAGTGTTAGCCTGGATTAGTGAGACAGACTGGAGGAGACTAGAGGAAGCTCATTATCAAGACAACAACACTCCTCCCCATAGACTCTCTCTGTTGTCTGTTTACTTATCGTCTATCCCACATGCTCACTTGAAGGGTACAAGACAGTACAATAACATTACCCCCCTCTCCCTCCACACACACACACACACACACACACACACACACTCTCTCTCTCTCTCTCTCTCTCTCTCTCCCTCTCTCTCTCTCTGGAGTGTGGGTGACATGTATATTAACAGGTCCTTAGGCCCTGGGAGTGGGAGTGTATGTGTTTCTTAGTCCTATGAATGGGATACACATGGAATACACCTTCCAACGAAATGCTTACCTGCAGGTGTGCTTTGTGTGTGTGTGTTGATCTCCTTGATCTCTCAGTGTATCACGCCTTATAATCTCTCAGTTTAACAAGATAGCGATTATGATTCCTGAGCCATCAGCATCCTCACTGTTGATCTCTTCAGCAGATCCAGCTCTTCTGCTGTAGGAAGCCTCTTAGCTAGCTCCTCATGACAGTACAGGGCCTGGTGGGTCTGTAAGGGATTATCCAACGTGTTCCCTGTTTGATGTGTGCCTGCAATCAATGACAGTCCTCTTTTTTCCAAACTCCTTTCAGCACCTCCTGTGGTGGTCGGACAGACAGAGAGAGAGAGAGAGAGAGAGAGAGAGAGAGAGAGAGCGCGTTTCCAGACCCACTGTTTAGACACGCTCGGCTTTGATACAAACTCGTGTTTGTTTTCTGCCAGGCCTCCCATCCCGGATGCAATATAGTTGGATAAATATTTTGAAGCTTCATAGGCATAAATAATTGATTTATGTTTCACCACCAGGCACGACAGCTAGTTCACACGGCCTGGCGGTGCTTTGGTTGGAGCCGGCATATAACGGAGAAACGTAAAAGTAGAGAATCATGTTTATCCCGGTATTGCAATTAGCTGGGGAGAACATGCAACTAACGTGTGTCTGTTCCCTGGCAGGACTGGGGTGAATTAAAGAGCCATTGTGAACAAGCACAACTCTGGCTTTTGTTTACGTGTGGCGAAGCGGAGCGATAAACATGCTCGCTCAGTGCTGCACAGGCAGCAGTTTTAAATGATAATGTGAGTCAGTCGTCAGTCAGACTCCCAACAGCAGCCCTAATGACAGACAGACAGATGGACAGACAGCCACTCAGCTGGGAGACTTGACACACAGTGGGGTCAATAAGGCACAGATACTGTATGTCAAATCAAATCAAATTGTATTTGTCACGTGCGCCGAATACAACAGGTGAAACGCTCACTTACACGCCCTTATCCGACAATGCAGTTTTAAGAAGAATAAGTGTTAAGAAAGTGTTTACATCTCTCATGATGTGACTCTGTCTGTGTGTCTGTCTATCTGTTGCTCCCCGTTTCTCTCTGTCCAAGTATCGCATGTCTCACTCACTCTCTCTCTCTCTGTCTTTTTCTCTCCTATACACACCTCAACCCACACCCCCAGCCACACACACCTACTTTAACCAAGTCTCCTCTCATTTAGTTTCTTCATGGCGGTCATAGATTAATAGACCTCCGGCAATCCTGACTGAATTACTGATGACTGATCTCTTCTCTGTGTGACAGCCTCGTCTCTACCCTCCCCAGGTCCATCCTCTCCTCCTTTCACCCTCACAGCCTCAGGCTATAGCTTATACACAGGGCCTAACCTCCTCTCATCCTCTCATTCATTCTCTACAGAGCCCCAGGTAATGGATTCATTCTCCACAGGGCCTGACCTGGTTGTGAAACATCCTGTCCTGAGGGTAGAGACCCAGATAGTAAAACAGTAATCTCAGTGTTCATCCTCCCTGAGGTGATGAGGGCTTAATTTAGCCCCCTGTCCTTTCTCTCTCTCCATTACCCCCTCTCTCTCCGTTACACCCCACCCCGCCTGAGCCCTGCCAGCCTGCAGCGTGTAACGCACCCTTGGGCCAATGTGCAACTCACCTCCTCCAGTCTGCCTTAACTTGTGACCCATCAGGCCACCAGGCTGGAGCTCCCAGGGGCCCCCTGATCAGGACTGGAGGGGCTGCTGGGGGAGCCACATGATCCAGCGGGAACCAGAAGGGCTGCCTGCAGGGGCCAGGGGACACCGTCTGGAACACCCAGCATGATGACTGGGGGCCTCTGAGATAGGGTTTTGATTAATTAGACATGCCTATTGGGCTTAAGATCCCTATTAGGACTTCATTAGGAGTGGCTAGGCAGCTCATGCTAGGCAGCTATGGATGGACTACTACAGAGTGCCACTCGCTGAGTCTTGTGTAGGAGAGAGTGGGGTAAGTTGAGCCACTTTTTACAGTCAGAATCACTCCGTCAAGGAAAATATTGTAATTTTTTCAACAAAGATATCTACATGTATTTCAGGATATATCTTGTTTTGAAAACATAGCTTGTCCAAAGAAAATGGTCAGGTTAAGTTAAACCGCCTACAAATGTCTGTACTGAATGAAATATTACCACCACCTTTATTAAACCATGTCTATTTTTATTCTCCGAACACAATTCAACACAATCACAATTGCTTTTTTTGAACACAGACTTAAAACACATTTCAAAAACTTTGAAGGTACTTTTAACATAGGTCAGGCCCTGTTGTTACCTCATATCCCAGCGATATTGCTTTGCATTATGCTTGGGAAGAAAACACTTACATTTTCTCAACTTGCCATTGGCTCAACTTACCCCAAGGCAAAACACTTGACTATATTAGACCACACAGATACAAGGATGTACTTTCATGCTAGGTTTAGGACCTCATAATGAAGCTTATAGAGACCCAAACGAATGTGTAGAACCATCTTAAAATGATCTACTTATCTACTTAGATAGAATCATCATGAAACCTCTAACACAATAAATTAATTGGATTTCACCTGCTTACCACTTGTTCCATGTGATTTCTTCCTTCACAGACTCCATGACATGATGACCTCTACCTAAATATTTGGTCAAATTCTAAATTTTGTGTATGGTTTTCTAGAAACAAGGGTGGCTCAACTAACCCCTTTGACTCAACTTACCCCACTCTCCTCTACTTGTAATGTAAAGAAAATGTCTTTAGTGGAGGTTTCTGTATCACAGCTACATTTCATCAGCAGGGTTTTATCACAGGTATCTGTCCATCTCTTACATCCCTCCGTACGCCTATGGTTAGGTAATTTTATCCCCCACCTCCCCCCGTTATCACCCCACAATGTGCCCTGGGCTGTGGGCTCCCTGGCTGGCCTGGCTCCAGTGACTAGTGGGTTTGCTCCCTGCCTTCATCCCCACCACTCATCTCTTTAATGTAATTTAGCTGCAGTGTGGCGGGCGCCTCGCTCAGCCATTAATCCTTTTCCAAATGCCATAACATTTCCCAAAAAGCCCCTGCTTCTTAAAGCCGATAATTAGAATGTCTATTTAAAGTTCAACACTCCCTCGCCGTTATCAATTAAACAACGTTTAAAGGCGATCGGTAGTGCTCCACACACACAGACGCATACAAAGCTCTCCCTCGCCCTCCATTTGGCAAATCTGACCATAACTCTATCCTCCTGATTCCTGCTTACAAGCAAAACTCAAACAGGAAGTACCAGTGACTCGCTCAATACGGAAGTGGTCCGATGAAGTGGATGCTAAACTACAGGACTGTTTCACTAGCACAGACTGGAATTTGTTCCGAGATTCATCTGATGGCATTGAGGAATGTACCACAGTCACCGGCTTCATTAATAAGTGCATCGACAACGTCGTCCCCACAGTGACCGTACGTACATATCTCAACCAGAAGCCACAAATTACAAGCAACATCCGCACTGAGCTATAGGCTAGAGCTGCCGCTTTTAATGAGCTGGACTCTAATCCGGAAGCTTGTGAGAAATCCCGCTATGCCCTCTGATGAACCATCAAACAGGCAAAGTGTCAATAGAGGACCAAGATCGAATCCTACTACACTGGTTCTGACACTAGCCGGATGTGGCAGAGCTTGCAAACTTTCATGGATTACAAAGGGAAACCCAGCCGTGAGCTGTCCAGTGACGCAAGACTACCAATGTGAGCTAAATACCTTATATGCACGCTTCGAGGCTAGCAACCCTAAACTATGCATGAGAGCACCAGCTATTCCAGATGACCGTGTGATCATGCTCTCCATAACCGATGTGAGTAAGACCTTTAAATTGGTTAACATTCATAAGACCGCAGGGCCAGACGGATTACCCGGACGCATACTGAGAGCATATGCTAAGCAGCTGGCAATTGTCTTCACTGATTTTTTTAACCTCTCCCTGACCCAGTCTGTATTACCAACATGTTTTAAGCAGACCACCATAGTCCATGTGCCCAAGAATTCCAAGGTAACCTTTTTAAATTACTGTCGCCCTGTAGCACTCACATCTGCAGCCATCAAAGGCTGGTCATGGCTCACATCAATACCATCATCCCAGACACCCTGAACCCACTGCAATTAGCATTACGCCCCAACAAATCACTTTTCTTTCCCACCTGGACAAAAGGAACACCTATGTAAGAATGCTGTTTATTGACTACAGCTCATTGTGCCCTCCAAGCTTATCACTACGCCTGGGATTAAACACCTCCCTCTGCAACTGGATCCTGGACATCCTGACAGGCCGCCCCCAAGGGGTGAGGGTAGGCAACAACACATCCGCCACGCTGACCCTCAACATTGGGCCCCTCAATGGTGTGTGCTTAGTCCCCTTCTGTACACCCTGTTCACCGATGACTGCATGGCTGCACACGACTCCAACACCATCATTGAGTTTGTGAATGTCACGATGGTGGTAGGCCTGATCATTGACAACAATGAGGCAGCCTACAAGGAGGAGGAGGTCAGAGACGTGGCAGTGTGGTGCTGGGATAACAACCTCTCCATCAACGTCAGCAAGATTTGACCCGTCTGTTTTGGAACAGGTCGAGTGCTTCAAGTTCCTTGGTGTCCACCAGTTGAGGCTCCTTAGAGGAGGAAGGTAGAGTACCATCCCCCTCAGCGAATTTAATAAAAATGTCAATTGTAAAGCATTTAAAAAGTGATCCTTTTTAGATAAAAATATAAAAATATAATCACTTCACCAAACAATTGATTGAAACACTATTTTGCAAAGAAGGCCTACAGTAGCCTCAACAACACTCTGTAGGGCAGCTCCATTGTGTAGACAGAGGATAGCTAGTTTCCGTCCTCCTCTGGGTACAATGACTTCAAAACAAAACCTAGGAGGCTTATGTTTCTCACCCCCTTCCATAGACTTACACAGCAATTATGACTAGAGGTCGACCGATTAATCGGAATGGCCGATTAATTAGGGCCGATTTCAAGTTTTCATAACAATCGTAAATCGGTATTTGTGGGCGCCGATTTGCCGATTTGCCGATTAAAAAAAATAGTTTTAAACAATTATTTTTTTTACACCTTTATTTAAACTTTATTTAACTAGGCAAGTCAGTTAAGATCACATTCTTATTTTCAATGACGGCCTAGGAACGGTGGGTTAACTGCCTCGTTCAGGGGCAGAAAGATTTTCATCTTGTCAGCTCGGGGGATTCAATCTTGCAACCTTACAGTTAACTAGTCCAATGCAATAACGACCTGCCTCTCTCTCGTTGCACTCCACGAGGAGACTGCCTGTTACGCAAATGCAGTAAGCCAAGGTAAGTTGCTAGCTAGCATTAAACTTATCTTATAAAAAACAATCAATCATAATCAGTAGTTAACTACACATGGTTGATGATATTACTAGATATTATCTAGCGTGTCCTGTGTTGCATATAATCTGATTGAGCATACAAGCATACAAGTATCTAAGTATCTGACTGAGCGGTGGTAGGCAGAAGCAGGCACGTAAACATTCATTCAAACAGCACTTTCGTTTATGACTTCCAACCTATCAACTCCCGAGATGAGGCTGGTGTGACCGAAGTGAAATGGCTGGCTAGTTAGCGCGTGCTAATAGCGTTTCAAACTTCACTCGCTCTGAGCCTTGGGGTGGTTGGTTCCCTTGCTCTGCATGGATAACGCTGCTTCGATGTGGTGGCTGTTGTCGTTGTGTTGCTGGTTCGAGCCCAGGGAGGAGCGAGGAGAGGGACGGAAGCTATACTGTTACACTGGCAATACTAAAGAACATCCAATAGTCAAAGGTTAATGAAATACAAATGGTAGAGAGAGAAATAGTCCTATAATAACTACAACCTAAAACTTCTTACCTGGGAATATTGAAGACTCATGTTAAAATGAACCACCAGCTTTCATATGTTCTCATGTTCTGAGCAAGTAGCTGAAACGTTAGCTTTCTTACATAGCACATATTGCACTTTTACGTTCTTCTCCAACACTTTGTTTTTGCATTATTTAAACCAAATTGAACATGTTTCATTATCTACTTGAGGCTAAATGGATTTTATTGATGTATTATATTAAGTTAAAATAAGTGTTAATTCAGTATTGTTGTAATTGTCATTATTACACATACATTTTTTTATTTATTTTTAATTTTTAAATTGGCCAATTACTCGGTATCGGCTTTTTTGGTCCTCCAATAATCGGTATGGGTACCGGCGTTGAAAAATCATAATCGGTCGACCTCTAATTATGACAACTTCCGGAGGACATCCTCCAGCCTATTAGAGCTCTTGCAGCATGAACTGACATGTTGTCCACCCAATCAAAGGATTAGAGAAATAATATAGTACTGAAAGCACAAGCTACAACTAGCTAGCACTGCAGTGTTTAAAATGTGTTGAGTAGTTGACTCAAAGAGAGAGAAAGACAATAGCTAAACAGTTTTGAACAGTATAATTTCTTCAAAACGAAGGAGAAGCAAGAATGAAATTGAGAGAGAGAGATTGTCATTTTTTTCAATTTCACTTACTCAGCTAGCAAATTCAGCTAGCTAGTTTAACCTACTGAAACACCCTGCTAAAACAGAGGGATGCTATGTTAGTTAGCTGGCTATGACTATTCAACACAACACTGGAACTATTCCAAGTCAAGGTAAGCTTTTGGTATTACTAATTTATTGACACCGGGGCCCGCCGGTGTAACTGCTTACTGACTGTACACTAATGCTACTGCATGATTATAACGTTAGCGGGTTTACTAACATGTTAGTTCTATTAGCTATGCTGACTATGACGTTACTTTAGCTAATATGGTGACAACGATGTAGGCTGTGTGTACCGGTTTAGCTTGGAAACGTTTTTTTGCCTGGTCACATACAGCTGATGTGTTGTGCAATGAAGTCCACAAACGAAGGGATAAGGTGAGAGGAGGAGAGCGCATAGAAGGAATACAACGTGGCTGCTATGAAAGTGAACTGTGTTTTCGTGTGATCAGGGGTGTATTCATTCCACCGATTCTGTTGAAAAAAACGTTTCATAAACAGAAGCCAGTGGAACAAAACTGGGATAACATACCTGAATTTGTCCAATAGAAACTCATGTTTGCAATTGTTGGACTAATGATTATACCCTATATTAGTTAGATGCAGGCAAGAGTGTGCAAGACGATATTGAATTCACTGTCTGTCCATCTGTAGCTGTCTGTTGCCTTAAATTTGTCTCTCGACCTGTGTGCACCTACGTTGTAAACTTTCATTCATAGGCTAGGTTGTAGCAACCTCATGATGGGTTTTGGGAAAATTTGAGTTTCATGTAGTAGCCTAAACCTATCGCTGTTACATTGAACTGGGTGAATGTAGTAGAAATAAGAACATGATTGTAAAAAAAATAAATTTGTCCTCCCTCATCTTAAACGTCACTGACCGCCACTGGTGTCCTCATCATTAAGGAACTAATGGTCCACACACATCAACACAGACTTGAAGAGGGCACGACAATGCCTCTTGCCCCGCAGGAGGCTGAAAGGATTCCCTCAGAAATTCTATAGCTGCAACAATGAGAGGATCTTAACTGGCTGCATTACTGCTTGGTATGGCAATTGTTCAGCATTGGACCCCAAGGCATTACAGAAGGTAATGCGTATGGCCCAGTACATCATTGGTGTCTAGCTCCCTCCCATCCAGGACCTCTATACCAGGTGGTGTCAAAATGTTCAAAGACTCCATCCACACAAGTTATAGACTGTTCTCGCTGCTACCGTAAGGCAAGCTGTACCGACGGTTATATTCTGGAACCAACAGGACCCTGAAAAGCTTCTACCCCGAGCTATAAGTATGCTAAATAATTAGTTCAATAGCTACCCAGAATGTCTGTATTGACCCTTTTTGCACTAATCTCTTTTCACTCATCCCATACCCTGCTGTTAATGTTCATTATCTATCCCGGTACCTTGTCACTTTATCCCTACTTTCAGTTGAAGTAGGAAGTTAACATACTTAACCAACTGAGGTTGGAGTCATTAAAACCCGTTTTTCAACCACTTCAAAAATGTCTTGTTAACAAACTATAGTTTTGGCAAGTCGGTTAGGACATCTACTTTGTGCATGACACAAGTAATTTTTTCCAACAATTGTTTACAGACAGATTATTTCATTTATAATTCACTGTATCACAATTCCAGTGGGTCAGAAGTTTACATACACTAAGTTGACTGTGCCTTTAAACAGTTTGGAAAGTTTGTAAACACGAAATTTGTGGAGTGGTTGAAAAATGAGTTTTAATGACTCCAACCTAACTGTATGTAAACTTCCGACTTCAACTGTATATACCACACTTGCGCGAAGAAACCGATTAGGAACGATTGGTTGTTTCTCCTCTGCATACAAAGAGTTAAATGCTGACTAGTTTGTTACCTAACTGTTTTTTATTTGTGTATCAGATATAGTAGTCTTGATGTTGTAAGACATGGAAGCTATTGTTGACAGTCAACAAAATATATTTAAGTTTAAATTGAGAATTTGGGGCATTTATTGCAAGAGTGTTTAATCGAGACAGGAGTATGAAATCAAGTAAGATAAATTATATTACTTAAGAGTGAAAGGAAGTATAATATTTGTGAAAGCATTATTTGGGATTTGATTTCATCAAGGGTTGAGAATGATGATGTGTTAGTGTCATACAGGAAGATTATGATTTTCCAAAGGAAGCCCAAACGTTATTGTTGGGGAACATACCATCTGGCTCTCATAGGGGTTCTCACACATCTATCTTACTGCCTGGGACAACACTAGAGGAGACTCTCTCGGAGAGAGAACCAACCAGGGCTTGCTGGCAATAAGAGTGATTAGCAATAAATTATGGATAGCATTAGTAAATCATTACATTTGTCTGACGATGTGATTCTGAATATTGTATGTCTTGTCTAGGCTGTGAACATGTGGCGAGTGATTAAGTTTTTATATTTTTTATATTAATAGATTCTGTGTATTTGTACGATTAGTATGGCCCTGGATTAACTTTTATGTTGGAGCACGATCCCACCTTCAAATTTAGAGAAGTTTTTAAACATATGTGTAGTTGCATTTGTTGATGTACAGTGCTGAGGTGGGAGACTCTGTCCATAGGACAACAATCGGTCGTATATTGCACAAATCTGGCCTTTATGGAAGAGTGGCAAGAAGAAAGCCATTTCTTAAAGATATCCATAAAAAGTGTCGTTTAAAGTTTGCCACAAGCCACCTGGGAGACACACCAAACATGTGGAAGAAGGTGCTCTGGTCAGATGAAACCAAAATTGAACTTTTTGGCAACAATGCAAGACGTTATGTTTGGCGTAAAAGCAACACAGCTCAACACCCTGAACACACCATCCCCACTGTCAAACATGGTGGTGGCAGCATCATGGTTTGGGCCTGCTTTTCTTCAGCAGGGACAGGGAAGATGGTTCAAATTGATGGGAAGATGGATGGAGCCAAATACAGGACCATTCTGGAAGAAAACCTGATGGAGTCTGCAAAAGACCTGAGACTGGGACGGAGATTTGTCTTCCAACAAGACAATGATCCAAAACATAAAGCAAAATCTACAATGGAATGGTTCAAAAATAAACATATCCAGGTGTTAGAATGGCCAAGTCAAAGTCCAGACCTGAATCCAATCGAGAATCTGTGGAAAGAACTGAAAACTGCTGTTCACAAATGCTCTCCATCCAACCTCACTGAGCTCGAGCTGTTTTGCAAGGAGGAATGGGAAAAAATGTCAGTCTCTCGATGTGCAAAACTGATAGAGACATACCCCAAGCGACTTACAGCTGTAATCGCAGCAAAAGGTGGCGCTACAAAGTATTAACTTAAGGGGGCTGAATAATTTTGCACGCCCAATTTTTCAGTTTTTGATTTGTTAAAAAAGTTTGAAATATCCAATAAATGTCGTTCCACTTCATGATTGTGTCCCACTTGTTGTTGATTCTTCACAAAAAAATAACGTTTTATATCTTTATGTTTGAAGCCTGAAATGTGGCAAAAGGTCGCAAAGTTCAAGGGGGACGAATACTTTCGCAAGGCACTGTATGTATGTGGAATATATCGTTTTTCAAGAGTAAACATTCAAAAATTACTTGACGTCTTTAAGGTTGCCTATAAAATAATGTTTATAGTATTAATACACAACTGCACTTTGTCATATATTTTCTCAAGATGTGGGACATATTTTAAGAATTTTATTTGAAATTGAAGAAAACCATTTTGAGGGGTATTGCACTGTACACCACCTGAAAACACATTAATTTCAATATAATTGAATATTCATGTTTGGACTTACAAAATGACCATCATTGGTTTGTTCAGATTCACTTAGATCTGTAGGTGCTTCCTCTAATAAAACATTTATATCCAGGGGAAAGTTCTAGCCACAAAAGCACTTTGACACCAGGGGCTCTTTTGAAGTTACCCCCAAGAGTCAGGCTCCTTCTGAGGGGGGCCATTGTCCTACAGACCCCCCCCCCCCTCCCACACACACACACACACACACACACACATTCCCTCACCCTCCATGGGTCCTACACAGTGCTAAGTCTCACGGTGGTAGCAGCTAGCAGTGACTTTAAAAGCTTTCCCATGAAAGGGCTAGTTTGACCCCTGCCTACTAAGCAGCAGCTAAATTGGGTAGATAGAGCATCAGGGTAATTTGTATTAACTCAATAAGTTACTATGCTGCTAAACAGGAAGGTCATGACTTTCTGCTGCTTCAACCCAGCCCTATGGCAACCGGACATCAATGTAGCATCAGTTTCCCCCAAACACCGGCTCTGAGTCTGCCTGTAAATGCTGTGCGGTCAACAAGGGTACGATTGTAGCCGAGACAACAGTGCAAATTATATCAGCACTGATTGTGGCGGCGTAGTCAGACAAGACAACAGAGGGACAGGAAGTGAGTGTTTTGGGTTGGGAGGGGGGGCTGTCATGGCACGGAAAAATCTGCATGCATGAATGTCCTGGGAGAGAGGATTGGAGATGACTGGCTGGAGATGACTAGAGATGATTGAATCAAGGCTGAGATCAAAGGTCAGATGTCAGGGGTTTGGGAGGCTACTGGCTACTGTCAGGGGAGGGATGATGCACCTCCCCCTCCCCCTCATGGGAATGGCAAAAAGCAGCATTTCCTTCATTGTCCAGTTTTCACAACTCAACCCAAGTTCTCATCATGGCTAAAATCAATGTTGCCATTGTTGGGCCAAACAGTGCGTTCTGATCATGGCCAATGCAAAAAAAATCAGAACGTTGGAGCCGCCGCTCCGTTTGAACATACAGACTTGTTTATGAGAAGGGCTATACTTGTTTTTCACCCCTCAGAAGAAAAGGGGTCTTGTTCCAGCTAGGGAAAGTGGGGCTTCTCACTGGGTGAATTCAAGCCTTGTATTTGACAAATGTTTTTGCACCTTCCTCCACATCTGCAAATACCTCCACTCTTTTTCTCTTACTCTCCTCTCTTTCTTTCTTTCGTTCTTTCTTTCTTTCTTTCTCTCGCTCTCGCTCTCTGTATCCCTCATTTCAGTTGAGTGCATTCAGTCGTGCAACTGATGCAAGTGAGGTATCCACCTTTCCCTTACCTTCATTCTCTTCCTTTGCCAAGCACGGTGTCCTATTGCCTCCCTCTACTGATACAAGCAAGCAAGCCGTTTACACAACCTACCTTGTCTGAAGGAGTGGGGGAAAAAACGACATGAAAAGAATAAAGAAATATGTGTTTGAGGGAAAAAAGGGTAAAAGAGTTAGGCACGGACAAAGCCATAATTTGACTATTTGGTCTTTTGTTGTTTGAATTAAAATAAAGGTTTCCTTCTCCGCTGTCACTTCTTGTTAGTGTGCTGTGGAGCTGCTATCAGGGCTGCTACTGGCAGCGTGGTGTGTGTGGAGTGAAGCTGACGGAGTGTGGAAACTAACACAGCCACTGTGCTGTGACCGCGTCGCCTGCAATCAGCGACAGCAGCCGCCCAGATTAATCATGACAGTAGGCAATATTTCCAACATTATTAGAAGAGAAACCTAATATTTTGGGACATCAGGGAGCCCGGTGCTGGTGTCCATCAAAGTGAGAGCCTTCATATAATGCTCCTTGGATGGGTAACCCCAGCACTTAACCCCTTTTAGATATTCCATCTCTTTTCCGTTTCTTCACCACACACACATTCAGAGAGAAACAGACAGACACAGGCAGGCTCAGGATAGGGTTATGATGAGGAATTTCTCATAGCAGGGATGTAATGCATTTATTCCCAACACAATTCCACACCTACTTTGCCATGTTTTCAGAAAACACAAACAAGAGATGGTACACCTTTATCTGCCCAATAACACATCAGTTCTATTTGCTGTAGCATCAGGGGCAAAGGGTTGGAGTTATTGAAAACAAAATGGACCTTCCACATAGCAACGTCTGTGTGTGTGTAGCTTGGATGTGGAGATTTGAAAGAGCTTGTAGTGCAGACATGCACCATTGTGTGTGTGGTATGATTTGTGTCTAGGTGTGTATTTTCTGTCCCTTTGTGTGTGTGCGTCAGAGTGTGTGTGTGTGTGATATTGAGAGTCTGATTGGATGTGATTGTGTCTGGCATAGAGTGTGTGCAGGTGCTGTGAATCGTATAAAGCCCCTGGCTGCGGGACTCATCTTCTCTTGCTCCCAGGATGTTTCACCTCTCAGCCAGCCCGTCGATGGACAATGTGTTTGCAAATGGATTGCCAACACTCAGAGACATGGATCTGCACCCAGGCTGTTTAATCTCCCTCTCTCAGTGTGTGTGTGTGTGTGTGTGTGTGTGTGTGTGTGTGTGTGTGTGTGTGTGTGTGTGTGTGTGTGTGTGTGTGTGTGTGTGTGTGTGTGTGTGTGTGTGTGTGTGTGTGCGCGCGTGAGGTAGGTGCATGACGACACAGGCAGACAGCATGGTTGACTGAGCCCTCAGTTCTGACACATTGATTGGCTCTGACACCTGGAGCCCTCCCCTGTTTCCTACCCCTGTACAATGGGCACTGAGACAGGATCAATGTCACCAGTGTAACGGAGGTGGTTGAGTCAGTGAACCATGCTTGCGTAATGACTAACCTTGCCTGGGATTTGAAGACATGAGTTAGCTTCCCGAGATGTGCTTCAAATGAACCACTTCAATGGCAGAAACAGCAACCTTAACAGAATGATTTATCAATCAAATTAGGGATGATAACGATTACAGATGGCGTTGAAAACACATTTGACCGGTCATGCTTATCGGTCTATAGGCACGTTTGCATAATTGAGTGGAATTACATTTTTTTCGTATCTTATTTATCACATGAGCACAGTGTACAGAGAGTGAGGAGAGGAAGGGCCTATTACCTGTCAGACAGTGCGAAAGCAGCTCATCGAAAAGCCGGTACTGCAGTGAAACATTGTTTTTTTTTAAGCCCAGTCTTTGCGCAAAAATAAGAATTCTAAATACAATAGTGTCTTAAAAACTATTTTCAATATCCACGATTAAAAATAGCTACTATTTTTTTCTTCTCAATCTCAACTTGTAATTAAAGTGTGCCTCCCATCCGCCATTCGTGTGCATGAGCTATAGTCAAAGGCAGGCGGCATGTCACCCAACACTTTACAAGGTGAGCTTGAGGCAGTGAAATTGTTTGAAACCTGAACGTTTTACTTGCTTCAAAGTAGCCTAGCCAATATCCAACCATAGAAATGTGGAAGCATTTATTTTATAAAGTCTTCCTCGTGCCAATTAACAAGCATTGCTCTCCCTTTCTATTGGTTTTCATATCAACTTTCTTTCATTGTCCAGAAACCAAAGGCACAAACCTAGTCATATTAGCAACCCATCCTAGTTGTTGCTATTAGATTCCCCCGTAGATTTGAATCTCTGTCACAAATGGAACCGCTCCCAATAGGCGTGCTGTTTAGAGTGGTGTTTTGCTGCGAATTGCAATTTGACAAATGTTTAAACACGTTGTTTTATTAGTTGCGTTATTACAGCAGTTGCATGTTCAATAATAGGCTTGCAATTGTGGCAGGTTTTCATTAAGCTCTTCATGAAAATGGTTCATTCCTCGTATGCATGCGTAGTATTTTCTGTAGGTCGTGTCGTTTTACTGTTTGGAAAAAAATACAACTTGTTTGTTGACCGGTTAATGAGGGTAGGTTAGTCTGAAGCAAAATTGAAGCAAAATGTCCATTCAAAAAATCAAATCGATCCTGAGAATTGGTACAGTTGATTTCATTCTCAAGACTACACATTGGCAATCAATGTATAGATAGATATCTTTCCTCTGCCCATTCATTCCTGGCCTTCTCGGTCTGCCAGACAGTATTGTGTCTTTGTGCAATGAGCTCTATTCATGGAGGGAGCAGGCAGGCGCGGCATCTCAAATGGCATGCTATTCCTTAATTAGTGCACTACTTTCGACAAGGGCCAATATAAGGTATAGGGGGACATTTGGGACACAGGAGGAAAATGTTGCCCTGCTGCCGTGTGCCTGTGCCTCTGCTGTGTGACTGTTCATCAGGGGGTACGGAGTGCCCAGCACACCATGGTGCTCCCCCATTTGTTTAATTTGAAAGGCTCTGACATCAATTGTTGAGCTTCATTTGGCCCGTCGCAACGTCACATGTCATCGCTAATGGGGCGAGGTGTGTGTGTGTGTTTGTGGGAGGAGTGGGGGGGGGGGGGGGGGGTGTTTGCCGGAGGAGGGATTATGTGTGTGTGTGTTTGGTTTTGTGAGTGTGTGCGCTTTTGCGTGTGTGTGTGTATGTTGGTGGTCTGTTGCTCAATTTCATCCAGTGGGATGGGGGCCAAATTGCCTCCTGGTGCTCCTCAATGAATGAATGAATGAATGAGAGAGAGAGAGAGAGAGAGAGCGAGAGAGAGAGAGAGAGAGAGAGAGAGAGAGAGAGAGAAGAGAGAGAGAGAGAGAGAGCGCAGGCGGACCTGATGGCATCCTAAATGAGATGCTCAAACTCACTGGTGCAAAATGTCAATTGGCTATATTAAAACTGTTTAATTTGATCCTGAGTGTAGGTTATTTCCCTGACATCTGGAATCAAGGACTCATAACCCCAATCTTTAAGAACGGAGACAAATTTTACCCTAAAAATTATAGAGGTATTTGTGTGACAGTAACCTGGGGAAGGTTTTCTGTAGTATTATAAATGTAAGAGATCTAAACTTGAGTAAAAGCTCAATTGGATTTATACCAAAACATCGCACGACCGATCATATTTACACCCTACACACCCTGATAGATAAACATGTCCACCAAAATAATACCAAAATATACGCTCGCTTTATTGACTTCCAAAAAGCATTTGATTATATTTGTCCTGCCCTGACCATAGAGAGCCCTCGGGGTACTCTATGGTGTAATAGGTCAGGGCGTGACTAGGGGAGTTTTTAGGTATTATATTTCTGTGTGTGTGTGTGTATGGTTCCCACTTGGAGGCAGCTGATATTCGTTACCTGTAATTGGGGATCATACTTAGTGTGTCCTTTTTCCCACCTGCGATGTGGGATATTGTTTTGTGTGAGTGCCTATGTGCGCTTCATATTTCACGATCGTTATGTCTTTGTTGTTTTGGAAGTTAAACTATCATTAAAATGTGGAACTCTACTCACGCTGCGCCTTGGTCCAATTATTCATACGATGGTCGTGACAACAGGACTGTTCTACAAAGTTATTGAAAGTGGTGTAGGGGGTAAAACATAAGACATAATTAAATCACTGTATAATGCCAATATGTGCAGCATCAAAATTGGCAAGAAAATAACAGAATTCTTTAACCAGGGTCTCAGTTGCAATCTGAGCCCTGCACTCTTCAATATTTACATCAACAAATTGGCCACTATTCTAGAAAAATCCTCTGCCCCTGGTGTTAATCTCCACAATTCAGAGGTTAAATGCCTGCTCTTCGCAGATGACCTATGCCTGCTGTCACCCACAGCACATGGCCTACAACAGAGCCTGGACCTGCTAGAGCATTACTGCCAGACCTGGGCCCTGGCAGTAAACCCCAAAAAGACTAAAATAATGATTTTCCAGAGAAGATCCAGATCTCAGGGACCAAAGTTCTTAATTGGTACAAAATATATAGAGTACTGCACACACTACAATTACTTAGGTTTAAAAATAAGCTCAACTGGACACCTTAATGAGGCAGTGAATGAACTGAGAGAGAAAGCACGCAGGGCATTCAAATTGAAATGCCTATTAAAATTTGTCTAAAACTAATCGAATGTGTCATTGAACCAATTGCACTTCATGGCAGTGAGGTGTGGGGTCCACTTGCAAAACAAGATTTCACCAAATGGGACAAACACGCCATTGAAGCCCTGCAGGCAAAGTTCTGTAAGATTCTCTTTGTCCAGAGGAAAACTACGAACAATGCACGCAGGGCAGAATTAGGCCAATATCCACTAATAATAAAAACTAAAAAAAAGCAATTAAGTTTTGGAAACAGTTACAGTTACCCCCTCTCATATCATTACCAAACCCTACGATGCCAAGAGCTGAGCAAAGAAAAGAGTCTCCTCATCCAGCTGGTCCTGGGGCTGAGTTCACAAACCTGAACCACTAACACACTGAATCCTCAGGACCAGAACATCCAATCAATCAGAATAAACCAAATTACAACACAGTCAAAACAAAACTACATTGCTTATTTGGAAACACAAGCAAAAAGCAAAATGCAGTGCTATCTGGCCCTAAATCGACAGTAAAATGTGGCTAACTATTTGACCATGGTTACTGATCAAAACCTTACAAAAACCTTGGCAAAGTACAGGCTCAGTCAGCACAGCCTTGACACTGAGAAGGGTAGACACAGGACAACCCTGTAAAGGAAAGGCTGTGCAACCACTGCACAACAGCAGAACCTGAGACCGAGAGAGAAGCCTTGTTTATATCTGGTGCTAACATGCACCCTTTGTCCTGATTGTGGCCAAATCCTAATTGTGCTCACTTTTGTAGACAGGTGTAGACGATCAATAGACACATTGCGATCTGATTATGATCAGATCTTCCTGGCCACCTTCGGAGGTAGTCAGGCACATGTTGTGTCTGGATATCTCATGTGTTGACGGTGTATGCCACCTTCTAAAATCATTGACAGGTGGCCCCATGAACTTATGACATCAATATGTGTCTTAAAATGAAGAAATATTTTTGGGAAAGAATATCTGTCAAATGATTTGCATACAGGGAGTGACCTGGAAATCACAGTGGAGGGATGAGAGACACATTTTAATACCATGTGTAGGCGCATGTGTAAAAATGTTGGGCACAATCAGAGTGTGGACCAAGGATGCATGTTAGTATAAGAGAGGGGGGCTCTGGTTAGATATTTTTGACCTAGGAAAAATGCATGGTATGACAGGATATTGGGTTTGGCTCAATGAAAGTCATGTCTGTTAGGCTTCTGGCTGATGTCCACTTCCACATACCTATGTTAGGATGCACAATCACAGCATTATGGGACAGCTGGTCTGGTCCTCTACAATTCACACAGTACTGTCCCTTTATATGCCATAGACTCAGAGGGATGCTCTTTTAAAACCACGCATATTTCAATATGGCAGCACAAAAGAAAATGTGTGTGTGTTCATGTGTGTGTGTGTCAAATCAAATCAAATTGTATTTGTCACATACACATGGTTAGCAGATGTTAATGCGAGTGTAGCGAAATGCTTGTGTGTGTGTGTGTGTGTGTGTGTGTGTGTGTGTGTGTGTGTGTGTGTGTGTGTGTGTGTGTGTGTGTGTGTGTCTATGTGTGATACCAAACAGTGGTCTTTACTCTGTTGGAAAATATGACTTCACATCACAACACTGTGAAAGTATAGTGTCTCATTCATTTCTAAGGCTCCCCTATCCATAGTCAAGATTTGATTTAAAACGGACCAACACAATGTCTGAAGGCCCACCACAACGATAACCCTGGAAAATGACTCAACTATCTAACATGACCTGTCACAATTAACAACCTCTTTGTCAGACTCAGCAAACCCCCCAAAACATGTTTGTGATGTCGTTCCTCTGTGAGGGTGCTGTGTGTTCCTCCATTCTAGAAGTCGCAGGTCTCACAGTATAATTATTTAGTGTCTCAATGATGCCCATTCATCCTGTCTTATTATGGCAATTCAGCTCCGGAAGTGATCCAAACATGACCACAGTCACAAACCTATCAGAGGAATATTTGAAGAAAAAAAAAAACGGATTGAGAAAGAGGGGAAGAGAAAGAGAAGGGAATACTTCTGTTGTGAAGGACTAACATATTCACACCCACTCAAATTGACTCACTCATCCCACAAAAGGACTCTGTGTTGTCTATTCTCGGCAGCTGTGCAGGACGCGGAAGCTTGGAATCCTTTGTAGGCCGCAAGAAGAAGTGTCCCTTTGTGATCTTTTATGGAGTATATTTTACCATACGCCTTTGCACGACCAGCGAGACATTTGGAGTTGCAACAGGCTAAAGAAAGTTTGCATAGATTAGCAGTATTATAGCTAAATTTGAGCCCACGTATGTGTTAATCAGGCTAGTTGAAATAAAGGCCTTATCGCGGTTGGGCGAAGCGTAATGTGAAATGTACACTATTCTGACACTCAGACTATAGACAAAGGTCAACTGTACAGGACAAGGCCTGTCAGGAATTACAGTATCTACAAAACCTGGGTTCAAATACTATTTGAAATCTTTCAAATTCTTTAAGTGTTTGCTGTAGCCTGCCTGGAGTGCCATTTGGGTGGGTTTTGCATGTTTGGAACTTTTCCATTGGTACCAATAGGTCTGGGTCTGAGACTACACAGCCAAAGCAATGGTGTACATTTAACTAGTGTTCAAATGAACTTGATTGCGGTGTTTGCATAGCTTTCAAATGCAGAGTAATACGTAACACTGACCGTGTAAAACATATCACTTGATTTAGAGTAAACTGTACTCGCTTTGCTCATTTGCATATTTCCCAGGGTGCCTTTTCTTTTTGAGTGAATTGTAGTCACTACCGGTGACTGTGTTTGTTAATAACAGAGACAGGCTAATTGAATTCTTTCCTTTCAGATGCCCGTGGCTTCACTAAGTGAGTAACCTAGATGAACGCTGTCGTTAAAAGTAAACTATAATAATATACACAATAAGGCCTTACTTTGATAGCTTTAGCTGTAAATAGGGGTGTTAGGAAACCCCTGGTTTACAGGCCACCCCCAGCCTGCAAGTCAAATTATGCCCGTTTCCACAGTGACGTGTAATGCCTTTTGGAATCCAGCCAGAGTTAAGATATCCAACAGAGTTTTCATTCACCCACAACCCGCAGTCATTTTACAACACGTGAGTCTTAATTTCACTCTTACAGAGTGGATTTAACTGCCAAATCAACCCTATAAATGTTACACTGAAAAAAATCAACACTGATCAATTTGCTGTTTACTCACTAGTTAGGTTTCCATCTAATTGAGGACATGTTTTTAAGCAAATATTCGAAAATCTGCATTAAAAAAAAGATTTTCCCCACCAAAGATGTCTTTCCATCAAATTGACTTGTTGCAGGTAAAAGGCTTGATGACGTACTATAGGACAAATAAAATGGCATTATATAGTGAATGTGCCCACCCTGTCATTGGCACGTGTGCTCTAGCCAACAGCTCGCACATACAGTACGGGTATTGCCTACATGATGATATTATTATGGACAAAAGAGCTAGATTATTTTTATTTGTCAAACGGCAGCCACTAATTGATCATCATGTCACCAGATTAAGACCCTCGATATTTATTGGAAAGGAGCATCAAGCTCGCCGCCTTGCACTTTCACCACCCTGTGAAGATCATCGTAACTTATTTAATAGGTTGCCTAATAAACTGCACGCTTTCCTGAGGCATAGTGGGAGGACCACACAGTCGCAGTGGGAGGACCACATCTTTAGGAAGGGAGAGAAACTGCACTATGCCAGTGCCTAATCCCTATGCCGTGCACTACTTTTGACCAGGGCCCTGGTCAAAAGTAGTGCACTATGGGAAATAGGATGCCATTTGGGAAGCAGACAAATGTCTATTTAATCTCAACTCAACTCGTTTGTCTTAAATGAGAAGCTTTAGAAGCTACTATTATGAATCAATCAGTTATGCTGCTGAGCCAATCATTGGCTGCTAATTGACTTCCTGATCTACCCTGACCCACCTGTTAGCAACTGAATGAGTCAATAACCAATCAGGTGGTGAGAAATGGAAGGGGAGGATGACAACTTAGCTGTCAATCAAAATAAGTATTTGGCCCTCAGTGGGGGCGGGGCTTGTTGTTTACTTATTCAATAACTACAGCCTTGTGATTTGTGTGTGTGTGCTCGCGTGTGTGTGCACTGTAGTGCAGTACAGCCAGTCATTAAAATGCTGTATTGCTATATGTATTGTGTGCTGTGTTTTTTTGGTTGTAGAACGTTATAATGTTCAGATAATAAAAGCTCAATGAATACAAAACAAAGTAGGAAGGGAAACAGTGAATCAGACAAATTGCGTTTGAAACATTGGGTAAAGCTCAGACAAATTGCACTGTTAATACGGCTCCATAGTAGATGTGTTTTCCCATGACATTCTGTAACAATCCTTCCTCTAATTCAATTAGCTTGATTTAATATTACTTCGAACACCTACAATTGTTCATTGTCTGCTCTGCAATAATATCTCCAGACAAAGAGAGGTGAGGGAAAAATGAGACTGGGATTACAGAATATCCACTAAGGTGTGTGTGTTGTGTGTGTGTGTGTTGTGTGTGATTGTTGTGGTGTTTGAGTGCGTGTGTGTGTGTGTTTCATCTGTGTGTATAAGATCACAATGGCACTCAAAAGCAAAACATAGTGAGCCCTGTCACAACAGACAGGCATCTCTCCTCCAATGTGAAATGTTTAGATTCTCTGTCAAACCTTTCTGGCATGGGCCACATCAGCAAACAAATGCCTAGCTCCTATTGCACCATGGTGATTTGTTATCTAAAGGAGTGTTTAAATAAGATATTTATGTAACATTCATCTTTCGACCAACACGAAAACACACAGCTGTTTCGGAGAAAATTACTCTAAAGTGTCTCTCTTGGATTCGTGAAGTGGTTCTTTTCAGTCACAGCTGAGAAGCATCAACCCCACACACATAAACATGCACATAAACACAAGTGCGCACGCACACACACACACACATGCATGACTTGGCTGGGTTGTTTAGCCATTGAAACATAACGATTCTAATAAAAAAACGAGGATGTGTGTGTGTCTGTGTGTGTGTGTGTGTGTGTGTCTGTGTGTCTGTGTGTCTGTGTGTCTGTGTGTCTGTGTGTCTGTGTGTCTGTGTGTCTGTGTGTGTGTGTGTCTGTGTGTCTGTGTGTCTGTGTGTCTGTGTGTCTGTGTGTCTGTGTGTCTGTGTGTCTGTGTGTGCGCATGGACACAAACTCATGGATCTGATCTAGCTTTAAAATTCTCACAGAGGCGTGAAATGAATCGCCAGATAACCAACTGGTTGTACATCACCCTCAATGTATAATCATAATCACAGCTATTATTCTCTGCTGGGGTAAATGGCTAATTACTAGATTACATATGGATGGGAAACATGTGGATGTATACATGTCTGATTACGCTTCTTCTTGCTCCTCCATTTCAGATGACTTATTGTGTTACTTAGTTATATGATTTAGAGGCATGTTTTGGATAATTATGAAAAGAGAGAGAACTTAAACTCTCTGCACATGTGACAGTAATAATATCAGTGACAATGTAAAATGTTTAGTTTAGGGCTTCCTACTAGTACAATGGCCATCTGCTTGCATCCTCTCTCAGGCATGAAACCCAAGCCTGAAGCGTCTCTTCAAGCAAGATTGTATTGTCATCATTTATACAAGAGCATGATGAACTCCTACATAACCCCTACCCTAGGCCTAAACCTAACCCTAACCTACAGGCAACATTTTAGAACATAGTTTTGTTCCTTTGTACTTAATTTCTGGGCAGTGTTTGTGTGGTGAATGCAGTCATAATAACGCCCACACATTGTATTGAATGGAATACTCTGCAGTTCCTGCCTGGACAGGAAATGAACACAGAAGAGCGTCTGTTCTCCAGAGCAGGGTCGTAAAGCTTTGGAATTATGGGCCTGCTCCAAGTCCACCACTGTCCCTCCAATCCCAACTCATAATGGTATCCGTAATGAAAGGAAAATACCAGAGACACTTCAGCAAAAATGTTTCTCCATTTTATTATCTCGGCCCTCACTTCCTTCTATAAATCAAAGTCTTGTGTCTTCGGATGGTGTCTTAAAAAAATATATAAAACATTTGATCAATTACAATCTTGTCTCATCGCTGCAACACCCACCCGCTTAACCCGGAAGCCAGCTGCAGCAATGTGTCGGGAGGAAACACTGTTCAACTGACAACCAAAGTCAGCCTGCAGGTGCCCAGCCCACCACAAGGAGCCACTAGAGCACAATGAGCCAAGTAAAGCCCCCCTCCCGCCAAACCCTCCCCTAACAACACTGGGCCAATTATGTGCCAACCTATAGGACACGGCTGGTTGTGACACAGCCTGGGATCGAACCTGCGATGCAGTGCCTTAGACCCCTGCGTTACTCGGGAGGCCTTAGGATGGTGTCTTTTAAAGCATCTGTGGACCGTTAAATAACCATCACCTATCTCTCCACATACAGCGGCCCACAAACGCTGCATTCGCATACCAGTCCGGAATAGAAGTTTTAGAGTTGGACTACAACAACAAGTTGAGTGTGATATTTAGTATGGATATCTAAGAAGTGTACTGCTTTCCACTTCGGAATGTGCAAATAAATTGAATATTTTCAAAGCAGCTTGCTTTGGATTACTCCCTCCAATTAACAGCTGGCATTCCATGTTTCTTCCTTTTCGAAATGACCGGCAGCATCTGCCTGTAAGGCAGCACAATATCTGCTCTTAAAGAGGCTGAGAGATATGACTGGCGCTATGGGCCTATCTAGTCTACCAGCCACTGGACTGGCACTGAGCTTTGTGAGAAGATAGAGGAAGGAAAGTTTCACTTTGGTACAGCAAGCAGGCTTTGTCTCTTGAGAATACCCCTAAGTATATTATATTTCTCTTTCTGATTTAAAAAAGCAACATGAACAGAACACTCACTAATGGTAATCAATTGAATGAAGTGGGTCTTAGAGAAAGAGAGGAAATGTTTAGTCTCTACTGTGGTGCTGACAGAAGGGAGAGAGGCCCAATGCCAGGCCAGGCTGCCCAGGGATGGGTGACCGGGGGCTGGGTATGGACTGGAAAGCCTTGGCCTGGCTGACAGGACATCCAATATGAAGCTTCCATCCATGGGGATGTTGATGAATCATGCCCAGGGATGGGGCACTGAGGGCTGGGGACTGAAAGGAAAATCCACCCAAAATCTTTTGCTATTTGTTTCATACATCCTGTGTTGAGATAGGCAAAATATTTTGGGACTGTCAGAAATCAAGTTTTCAAGATATGTAACTTTCAAAATACAGAAATCCCCCCTGTATGACGCATTTTGTGTCTAATGACGCTGTGTTTTGCATCATATGATGCAAAATGCATCATTTAGTGATGATTTCTGTACGGGGATAATTTTCTTTAATAACGGTCCAGGCCTTGCTGTCATGCCCAAATTTGTGATTAGAATGTAATGTTTGTCTAAGTGCAAGTTTGAAAAGTTGAGCGTGAAAAGTTGAGGGTCACATTAAGAGCAAACACTCCTGTCCCCACTGTAAACCCTAAGGCATTTTAACTCAAATACTTCTAGTAAGTTGTACTCAAAGTCAGTGAAAAGTCATTATTACTTAAAATGTTTATGTGGTACTGACTCAAAAACGAAATGAGAAGTCACACCAACAAGATTTTTAAAGATAAGATGACAAATTAACTTTTTTCTCTCCTGCAGGTAGATTTAAAAAAAAAGGTTTTTAATATCTGTGTTTTTGCATGTACATTCAGTGATTGATTGATTAAATGTTATTCTACATAGAGTTAAATATATTTTTTTCTAAACTATTCCAATCATTTAATTTTTACACCCGTTACTGAAATGGTTGTTCCAGTTTAAATGCCTTAGGTTAGCTTGTGGCCTAACGTCAGCCATACGCTGGCTAGATTCCAATAGGAATTACACCTCACTTTGCAAGCCTGCATAACGTGATTTTCAGTTAGATTTACAGGATTCTGGTAGTTGTTCAAGGTTTTCCAGAAATCCTGGTTGGAAAATGTGGGATAGTGTGTGGGATTTTGCAACCCTACTTGCAGGCCTCATGTGTTGCCTGTAAACTATGAATTTCAGGCCACCGTATAAGGCCTTGATACATGTAATTGTTCAATAATACTGATAGAATTAGCCTAAGAACTCACTTGGTGAAGGCCACAGGACTGAAAAGGAACTAATTCAACAACCATGTCTCTGTCACCAACAAATACAGTCATAGGTGGTAACTACAATTCAATCAAAAAGGCAAGGCAACACTGGGGAATTATTGTAGGAGTGGCTTAGTGGGGGCGTTACATTTAAGTATACCTTACTCCAAAAAAACGCATTTGTTTTATTCATATGAACGTAGTTCTGCACACTTCCGCTATTTAACTTTCTTAACACTTTTTCTATTGGGGGTAATTGGTTTTTCCTCAAAATGTTTGAGTAGCCAGAACTTTTCTTTACAGTGCATAGACAGTTAAGTGAAGGTGTGACTCCCAATGTTTTTAACAGATCCCTAATTCAATGAACATCTCAGGATGGTATTTCTTAGAAACCAAAAGCATCAGAGAAACAATTAGTCTTCTTTTGAGCAGGAGATGAAATGATGGCTGACCATTTTTCTTTGTACGTTTGTGTTTTACATTGCAGATGTTTTAGTTTAGGGGTTGATAAAGGCCCTAGACAGGACAGCCTTGTTGCCCTGGGCCAAGAAGATGACTCTGAACAGCTAATATGATCAGAGAGCAACAGTAAAGTCGTTAGCTGGCGGTGTCTGAATGTCAGGACAAAGCAACGCTTTCAAACCAGCCTGACAACCCATCAGGATGCTTTTGTGTAAGAATGGTGGGCAGAAATTAAGGACAGGATTTGAAGAACCAATGTGACATTTACTAGCTATTAATGTCACCCATTATTACTGACTGTATGCTGTACCAGTCAAAAGTTTGGACACACCTACTCATTCCAGGGTTTTTCTTTATTTTTTCTATTTTCTACATTGTAGAGTAATAGTGAAGAGGTCAAAACTATGAAATAACACATATAAAATCATGTAGTAACCAAAAAAAAGTGTTAAACAAATCATAATATAATATATATGAGATTCTTAAAAGTAGCCACCCTTTGCCTTGCTGACATCTTTGCACACTCTTGGCATTCTCTCAACCAGCTTCATGAGGTAGTCACTTGGAAGGCATTTCAATGAACAGGTGTGCCTTGTTAAAAGTTCATTTGTGGAATTTCTTTCCTTCTTAATGCGTTTGAGCCAATCAGTTGTGTTGTGACAAGGTAGGGTTGGTATACAGAAGATTATTTGGTAAAAGACCAAGTCCATGTTATGGCAAGAACAGCTCAAATAAGCGAATAGAAACAGCAGTGCATCATTACTTTAAGTCATGAAAGTCAGTCAATGAAGAACATTTCAAGAACTTTGAAAGTTTCTTCAAGTGCAGTTGCAAAAAATTTCAAGCACTATGATGAAACTGGCTCACATGAGAACCGCCACAGGAAAGGAAGACCCAGAGTTACCTCTGCTGCAGAGGATACATTCATTAGAGTTACCAGCCTCAGAAATCACAGACCAAATAAATGCTTACAGCGTTCAAGTAAAAGACACATCTCAACATCAACTGTTCAGAGGAGACCTTTTGGTTACTACATGCCTTCATGGTCGAATTGCTGCATAGAAACCACTACTAAAGGACACCGATAAGAAAAATATACTTGCTTGGGCCAAGAAACACGAGTATGGACATGAGACCGGTGGAAATCTGTCTTTTGGTCTGATGAGTTCAAATTTGAATTTTTGGTTCCAAACGCCATGTCTTTGTGAGATATGTGAACAGATAATCTCGGCATGTGTTGTTCCCACCGTGAAGCATGGAGGAGGAGGTGTGATGGTTTTGGGGTGCTTTGCTGGTGACACTGTCAGTGATTTATTTAGAATTCAAGGCACACTTAACCAGCATGGCTACCACAGCATTCTGCAGCAATACGCCATCCAATCTGTTTTGCGCTTAGTGGGACTATAATTTATTTTTCAACAGGACAATGACCCATCACTGTGTAAGGGCTATTTGACCAAGAAGGAGAGTGATGGAGTGCTACATTAGATGATCTGGCCTCCACAATCACCCAATTGATATGGTTTGGGATAAGTTGGACCGCAGAGTGAAGGAAAAGCAGCCAACAAGTGCTCAGCATATGTGAGAACTCCTTCAAGACTGTTGGAAAAGCATTCCTCTGGTTGAGAGAATGCCAAGAGTGTGCAAAGCTATCATCAAGGCAAAGAGTGGCTACTTTGAAGAATGGAAAATATAAAATATATTTTGATTTGTTTAACGCATTTTTGGTTACTACATGATTCCATATGTGTTATTTCATATATTTGATGTCTTCGCTATTATTCTACAACGTAGAAAATAGTAAAAATATAGAAAAACACTTGAATGAGTAGGTGTGTCCAAACTTTTGACTGGTACTGCACATACAGTAGATCAAGTAGAATAAAGGACCAAGAATAGAACCCTGATGACCTCCACAAAGTAAATTCATCAATAAATTCACTATTAACAATCATTAACTGTAATGCTAATGGACCCTCAACACTCAGTACCATAGGTATGGCGATCTAGCCTACTCCCAGATCTGTTAACCTTCATGACATTATGTGGATGCAAGACAGAACAAGCATATCTAGGACCAGGCTAATGAAGATCATACTTCAGCAATGTTTTTTATTATTTACATTCATTTTCTCTTCTTTCCGGACAGCTGCAAATTAAAGGGTCTTCTGAGCTCGTATAATCAGCCCATTACTACGATGGCTGTCCTAACAGGGTCAAAGTTACATTTCATAGAAAGAGAGAGATTCATCTGTATATAACATATGATTATTTTTATATCAATGTTCCCACTTATCGTCCATACATCTGACCAATTTCCCCTCTTATCAAACAATTATGTTCCTCTACAGGCATGAATCTAGTCATAATGCAGCCCCACAGTCTCTCTTGTCCTAATATCAAGAGGCATGACTTTATCTTTCATCAGAGACGCAAAACAGGCCTCTAAACAAACAGCTCTTTCAGTGGCCATTGTCCAGCGGAGGCTAGGGCTGGTGTTGAGACTGGGGCTGGGGTTGTGGTTGGGGCTGGGGCTATGGCTGGAGCTGAGGGAGGGGCTGAGACTGGGGCTGAAGTTAGGGCTGGGGCTAGGGGCTGGGGGTGACAGAGGAGGACAGAGGAAGACAATACACCACTCACCACTGTGTTAGGGGTCACCCAGCCAAAACCTAATGGCCGTCCGACGTGTCCTTTGGCCAGTGGCGGAAGTGCTTCTTTCCATTTTTCAGAGTTAAAAAGAAAAAGATCTGTTTGCGCAAGAGGTGGTGCCCTCTCTGACCTCCAGTGCTGGAGGGGTCTGTGCTCTGAGTCTACCCCAGCCAGTGGTTCCTTCCCTGGGTCTTGAGAGAGCCCTTAAGGTTATCATTTTCTAGTTACAAACCAACCTGCAAACAATGAGGGCTGTGTGGCACCCTAATGCACCATTACTACTTACCCTGCTACATCTGGATCAAAGCAAGCCTGGATGCCTCTCTCTCCCTCCCTATCGCTCCCTCTCCCTCTCTCCCTCTCTCTCTCTCTCCCTCTCTCTCCTACAAACAGTTGATGTAGCATGATGAGTGTTTTATAAAAACAGAGAAATAGAGAGGAGAAAGAGAGAGCTTTGTTTAGCTGGTCGTAGTGAGTTGCAGGAAGCCTTAATGCCATCACAGGAAGGCAGGGGGGAATAATCATGGGTATTTGTTTGCGCAGGAGAAGCACCGATTGCCTTTTAATGGCCCAGGCCTGTGCTGTGCTTACTGGTGCCCGGTGAAAAGTGCATTTTTTTATCACCTTTCGGAAAATGTTTGCTCATCCCTCATGTCTCTCCTCCTTCCTTTATTTTTCTCTTCCGTTGTGCGAGGAGATATGAGAGGATGTGGCAGGGATGGCTGTCTGTTTTAGAAATCTTTTGGATTGGACCATGACTGAGCAGATGAGATAGATCATGTGGCTTCATCACATGTAGATACACATATTCTGCAAAGCAATCTTAAATGTGTTTTATTTAACATCAATTTACTTACTTAATTAAAGGCAATAGTTTATCCACTGATAGACAAGTTTTGCCTGACACTCTCAGAGGCAATGTCAAAGGTTATATCACTAAAGTGGATTTTCAAGACGGCCGCCGGTGATACCCGGTCCTCACCAGTGCTTCAGGGCAGGCGCTTCTCACTATTGTAACTGTCAACAAAAGCTGCCTTGTACCACAGGATGCATTGTTACCACTGTTTCCACACATCTGGAGGGGAGGGATGAGTCAGGGAGGGGGTCGAACGGGGGGTCGGATTGGACGAAGGGGGTAGGACAAGGAGATGGCCCTCTAGCGGTGTCCTAATTCACGGCCCCAATTTAGGTGGTACAGATCCTTTTCACAATCCACTCCTTATCTTCAAGCGCGCACGCACGCACACGCACACACACACACACACACACACACACACACACACACACACACACACACACACACACACACACACACACACACACACACACACACACACACACATACATACATACACCTACACACACACAGCGGTTGTGCACCGATTACACACCCCAGCTCGGCTTTACTAATGCTTAATTACATTAATGTGCAATATCAGTCGTTAGTAGCCCGTTAATTATAAATGAAGATGTAATGACACCGCCATTAATATTTAATTAAAGGGCAATAAAGTGTTATTTGGCAGCGCTACAAAACTAGACACTAATAAAGGAATGTTCTCAGCCTGTAATTAAGGGAGAGAAGAGAAGAGAGTTCTGTCCCTCTTAAATATCGACCGCACAAACCGATAGAGAGATGGGATAGATATAGAGGGCAGGACTGTGTGTGTGTGTGTTGCGTGCGTGCGTGTGTGTGTGTGTGTGCATTCATATCCTGGTCTGTTCTGGGCCTTTCTATGGCCAGACCTCATTAACAGAGAACGGCCGTTAGGCTGTGTAGAAGAAGTCACAGTTCTGCTTGGGTTAATGTGTTTTCTATTCATCTATTGCTTCTAATATGTCATGCGTGCCTCTCAAAGCTTCTGTCGGGAAGAACAACATTCTGATTACTGTAACATGGCCTACGACTAAAGGAGGAAAACGATGACGTAGCGCTGTAGACCCAGCTTGTCTGTACTGTGTAAGGCCTGGCTTCCTAGAAGCACCCGCAGCCACAGCCCATCCCACCAGTGCCATCCCACAGGCCATCGACAGGAGACACCCATGTGGGGCCATTGAAATGGTAAAGACTCGCTTGCTTACACAAGTTTACCTTTTCCCCTCTCTGCAGCGAGTCACCAGTTAGCAAAATAATAGCCCTATGTGACCCTGGTCTGTGGGCTGGTCCGACAGGGACGTGATTCAGCCGGGGTTGGTTCGGTCTAGAGTGATTTTATGTGGAAAATCACATGATTTCATTTGCACATCTTAAAATAATTTGAGAAACATTTTTGTTTCACATGTGAAATTATGTTGTTTGGGAGTAATTCACAAGAACATATTCTTATTTATAAGGACGGCCTACCCCAGACGACACTGTGGACTCCCAATCACAGTCAGATAGGACTAGTATTACAAGCAAAACAGAGTAATCTGATTAACTGGATGCCTCTGTTTCTCTCTTGTTATCTCTCCCTCTTTATTTCTCATTCTCTTCCTATTACTCTTCTCTCCATCCCACTATTCCTATCTTTCCTGTCAGCCTGGATTTGAACTTGGCATTGCTGTGACAACTCTCACACTGAAATATAGTGTCTTAGACCACTGCACCACTTGGGAGTGTCACTTGGGAGCCCCACTCAGGAGCCCCACTCGGGAGCCATTCTCACGTGAGGAGAATAACTACATTTTTTTCAGAATCACATTGAATTTGCACTTCCACATGTGAAAAACATTCACATGTTAAAATCTAACTCACATCTGGAATTGCCTTTTCAAATGTGAAAAACATTCAAACGTTTTCGCGTGTAGTTCCATGTTATCACATGTTGCTTTTACATGTTATCACATGTTGCTTTTACACGTCGTCACATGTTATCACATTAACTTCACATAAATAAGAAGTGAATGTGGTTTTACCGCAAGGGTTGATTTAAACTCATAGACATATTGTGCGTTTCAGTCGTTAGGGGTAGTTGTCAGGGTACACAACTATACACCCAATAAGTCAGAAAGAAATGATTACTGTACTGAAAACAAATATGCTTTGCAGAGAATACTGTGTGTATGCAGCACACAGGAAGAGTCTTGATCTTTAGGAAGGGTCTGTGAGTGACACAGGAGCATGTCTGTGTCCGTGGCAACTCCAGTTAATGACCTGGTCAGGGTGAGGGGAGGCGGACGTGATCGATGTCTCCTCTGCATTGATGTACAGCGCCAGGGAAGTACAGTGACCGACAGAGATGTGTTGATGAATGAAGTAGCTGACTATTTAACCTTAATAAAACTCCTTGAAAGCACCTGTAACATTCATCATCATGGGGATGCGTGTATGATATTTTCCTTTGGAAGGAAAGGTAACTGTGGTTGGTACAGTAGCTGTCTCCATATTTCCAAGTACTGTATATGTATTTGAACTCTCCCTTTGCCCTGTACACACTTAGAAAAAAGACATGGTTGAGAATGAATTTAAAACACAATACAGATGTTGGACCTTAATTTGACCCCTTTTGTCGCAGGGAGAAAAGGATCCTGCTGCAGGAGGATTTGAATAGTTGAGCAGCTGGGGGGCAGCTGGAAGTGGTGGATTATAATACATTGACATATTTGTAGGGGGTAGATGCATTTTTCGTTAGGGAAAATCATTTTTTTGTTGGATCAATTGTTTTATTGTATGACGAAAGCAGAATACATTATCGATATCCTCAGTGCCTGTGTGGTCCAGTGGTTAAGGTTAAATAATGTGATTATGTGTGGTCCAGTGGTTATAGCCACTGATCCTTGCACACATATTGTGACTTGTTTCAGGAAACTAGGCGTATGTCGCGCGTTACGTTACTAGGCGCGTCACTACTTTACGGGAGCGGCATCTGAACGTTTAAATATTTTTTTTAATCAAAATGTGTTTTGGGGCAGAAACGCCTTCTGGAACATGTGAACTTTCATGTGCTTTAATAACAAACTTGTATGCCATCTGTAAAGACAAATAAAATTGTTAAATTACGAGTCCAGGTTGGTTTAGCAACAGAAAAAAACAAGAACCTTCCCACTAGCCATGACTGGCTGAGATAATGGATGGGCTGGACATGCCGAGAGATGAGTTCGGATTGGACTGCCATATAGCACGCTTCTGACTAAAACATGAGCTGCTAAGTATGTGTAGGTAATCCTTTCTAAAGTAGCTTTTTTGAAAGATAACACAAAGAAGTGCACAAGTGTTGATAAGGCTCTCCACTTTCTGGAGGACTAAGTTTTTAAATCAGTGGAAATCCCGGTGGAAGTAGAGTATGCTAGCTAAGGAGATTGAGAAAATTCAGGCGGGTTAGCTGGCTGGCTCATTAGCTAACGTTAAGTGTATGATCTGTGTAGTAATGTTATTCGTATCTCAGAGCTATTTGCATTGTTAGTTATAGCCTAATGTTAGCTAGCTAGCAAACATTGACCCTAGCTAGTTGGTTAGCTTTAGCGACCTGTAGATTGCTGCGGGCTAGTAATGTTATGAGAGGGGGTTATGGTTAATTGTTTATCTAGCTAGCTAAATGTCTAATCAAAAGACACCACTATGCAAGTAACCATTTCACTGTACCGTTTACAACTTCTAACAAGCTAGAAATGAATCTAAAACATTGTTTAGAAAGTTGGTTTTAGTGGCCTGGTTTGCTGGATTGACATATACTATATTCATTTGTAAACAGATGGGTTTATTGGTGTTAAACTGCACCGGTTATGCTATTTTGTAGCCCCAGTTGCCATAACAGGCAGTGATGCCAGTCAGGATGCTCACGATGGTGCAGCTGTATAATGAGGATCTGCTTGGACCTTGTTAGTTTGCTCTCAATCTGCTCTACTACAGCTCCGTTGATGAGAATGGGGGCGTGCTCGGTCCTCCTTTTCTACAATCATCTCCTTAGTCTCGATCACGTTGAGAGAGAGGTTGTTGTCTTGACACCACACAGCCAGGTCTTTGAGCTCCTCCCTATATGCTGTCTCGTCGTTGTTTGTGATCAGGCCTACCACTGTTGTGTCACTGTCAAACTTAATTATGGTGCTGGAGTCATGCAGTCATGAGTGTGCAGGGTGTACAGGAGGCGACTAAGCACGCACCCCTGAGGGGCCCCTGTGTTAAGGATCAGAGTGGCGGATGTGTTGTTACCTACCCTTACCACCTGGGGGTGGCCCGTCAGGAAGTCCAGGATCCAGTTGCAGAGTGAGGTGTTTAGTCCCAGAGTCCTTAACTTCGTGAGGAACTTGGAGGGGACTATGGTGTTGAACACTGAGCTGTAGTCAATGAATAGCATTCTCATATAGGTGTTCCGTTTGTCCCTTTAAGAGTATGCTTCTAAACTCAGCTCGTTACCTGTATAAAAGACATCAATTTATAACATTTTTGACATGCGTTTTTCTGGATTTTTTTGTTGTTATTCTGTCTCTCACTGTTCAAATGAACCTACCATTAAAATTATAGACTGATCATTTTTTTTGTCAGTGGGCAAACGTACAAAATCAGCAGGGGATCAAATACTTTTCCCCCTCACTGTACCAGTCTCTCAAGATTTAGCGGAAAAAAAAGGTGATTTCTGTGGCCAAAAATGCTTGATTTTTTGCAATCACAGAATCGCTGAATCCTGGAGGGACTGATATATGTGCTTTTATCTTGTCTAATTTCTTTTCCAGCGATTGTGCGTTGGCCAGTAGTACAGATGGCAAGGGCAGATTACCCACTCGTTGGCGGATCCTCACAAGGCACCTGGATCTCTTTCCGCGATCTCTTTTCCCATCTCTTTCTCCTGCGAATGATGGGGATGAGGGCCTGTTTGGGTGTCTGGAGTAAATCCCTCTTGTCCGACTCATTAAAGGGTAATTATTTGTCCAGTTCAAGGTGAGTAATCTCTGTTCTGATTTCCAGAAGCTCTTTTCGGTCATAAATTCCGCATGGTTACAGGATTAAAACAGAAACAACACAAAGGTTAACAATTTCGGCTCTTTTTAACGAGTGGTTAATGTTAGGGCTATGGTTTGGGGAAACCTTCAAACAACATAATAAAAATTGACGTGCCTATGTATCATCAGTAGTCATAGTATTTTTAGTGCTTGCTAGAGCATTGTGAACCGCTGTAGCGCAGTAGTCTAATCAGAGCGCTTCGAGTCTCATGAGTTCGCGCCCAATGCTGGCCGATATAGTGACCTGCCTGAGTTTATATTAGGCCCACACGTTTATTGCATTTATTTCAATGTTCTCAAGAAGTAAAACAAATAGTTTAATTATTTACACATCAAAGAACAGTCTCATCTCAAGGAAATCGTCTTTCGATAGGCTCAAATTCATAAACATCTTGACAACTTCATGAAGTGAAATATTTATGCCACACAATACAGGCTTTCCCATCCACACTAAAGACCAGAACTATATTGATAAATTATACATACTCAACTGATGGCCCAAATCAGCTCATTAGCACAGCCAGTTAAATGATCGGTTTTCATCACGTGACAATGGATAGGCTAATGGGTAACCTACAGAACGTAGCCTATTGGAATATAATCAAATAACAAGGGGCACTAGATTTTCACCTGCTGATGTCTCATTAAACCATCAATACACGCTAAACCCATCCGCACAGCTGACCTCAATTACCGCTCGCTAAAAGATGATAAAGGTGTTACCATTAGGCCTGCTTGCAACCAAAGTATTTCAAGATACAGTATGTTTGCCCTCTGGTTGTGTCACGCCCTGACCTTAGTATTCTTTGTTTTCTTTATTATTTTAGTGAGGTCAGGGTGTGACATGGGTGATGTATGTGTTTTTACCCCTGTCTAGGTGTTATGTATGTCTATGGTTGCCTAGATTGGTTCTCAATTAGAGGCAGATGTTTATCATTGTCTCTGATTGGGAACCATGTTTAGGCAGCCATATTCCTGGGGTATTTCGTGGGTTATTGTCTATGTTAGTTACCTGTGTCTGCACTTATCATACACTGCTCAAAAAAATGAAGGGAACACTAAAATAACACATCCTAGATCTGAATGAATGAAATATTCTTATTAAATACTTTTTTCTTTACATAGTTGAATGTGCTGACAATAAGATCACGCAAAAATTAGCAATGGAAATCACATTTATCAACCCATGGAAGTCTGGATTTGGAGTCACACTCAAAATTAAAGTGGTAAACCACACTACAGGCTGATCCAACTTTGATGTAATGTCCTTAAAACAAGTCAAAATGAGGCTCAGTGGTGTGTGTGGCCTCCACGTGCCTGTATGACCTCCCTACAACGCCTGGGCATGCTCCTGGTGAGGTGGCGGATGGTCTCCTAAGGGATCTCCTCCTAGACCTGGGCTAAAGCATCCACCAATTCCTGGACAGTCTGTGGTGCATGGAGCGAGACATGATGTCCCAGATGTGCTCAATTGGATTCAGGTCTGGGGAACGGGCGGGCCAGTCCATAGCATCAATGCCTTCCTCTTGCAGGAACTGCTGACACACTCCAGCCACATGAGGTCTAGCATTGACTTGCATTAGGAGGAACCCAGGGCCAACCGCACCAGTATATGGTCTCACAAGGGGTCTGAGGATCTCATCTCGGTACCTAATGGCAGTCAGGCTACCTCAGTCTACCTCTGGCGAGCACATGGAGTGCTGTGCGGCCCCCCAAAGAAATGCCACCCCACACCATGACTGACCCACCGCCAAACCGGTCATGCTGGAGGATGTTGCAGGCAGCAGAACGTTCTCCACGGCGCCTCCAGACTCTGTCACGTCTGTCACATGTGCTCAGTGTGAACCTGCTTTCATCTGTGAAGAGCACAGGGCGCCAGTGGCGAATTTGCCAATCTTGGTGTTCTCTGGCAAATGCCAAACGTCCTGCACGGTGTTAAGCTGTAAGCACAACCCCCACCTGTGGACGTCGGGCCCTCATACCACCCTCATGTAGTCTGTTTCTGACCGTTTGAGCAGACACATGCACATTTGTGCCCTGCTGGAGGTCATTTTGCAGGGCTCTGGCAGTGCTCCTCCTGCTCCTCCTTGCACAAAGGCGGAGGTAGCGGTCCTGCTGCTGGGTTGTTGCCCTCCTACGGCCTCCTCCACGTCTTCTGATGTCCTGGCCTGTCTCCTGGTGTTTACTAGTCTAGGTGTTATGTATGTCTATGGTTGCCTAGATTGGTTCTCAATTAGAGGCAGCTGTTTATCATTGTCTCTGATTGGGAACCATATTTAGGCAGTCATATTCCTTGGGTATTTTGTGGGTTATTGTCTGTGTTAGTTGCCTGTGTCTGCACTTATCATATATAGCTTCCTGTTCGTTTTGTAAGTTTGTTTAAGTGATAATTTCATTAAATAGGAAGTTGTATTCATCTCACGCTGCGCCTTGGTCTCATCCATACAACGAACGTGATAGGTTGGTATTTTAATCAGAACAACTTGGTCCTTTTTGAATAGACTAAGGGTGATTTATCAAATTGACAAGCATTCGGTACAATAGAAATAACGTTTTTCATTGTTAATCACAGCAAATCTACCCAACACTTCGTATGACTATCCCTGGACTGTCCATATTTGAAATGTGTAAGATTTGAGTTATTTGTGCCAGAAGGGTGTGGGCCGTAATCAAGGCTTATGTGCGTGCTGAAAGCAACGGTCCTAACTGCTAGATCACCCAAGGCCACGACTGAAGTAAATTTCAACCTTAGGCTGCACTTGTATAGCCTAGTGGAGACCAATATTTAGGGAGTCATGTACCCCAGATATCGCAGTGGGAGTCATGCACCCCAAATATCGCAGTGGGCACAAAGTACATAAGGATGGCAGTGTGGTGGTCCAAAAATGGTCGAATTTTGCATTTTTCAAACATATGAAATGGTATTTTCCTACAATCTAGCGCCATAATCATTATGCTTAATTCTATGTAAAACATATGGATTCCTTTCTGCATATCTAAGGATACATCTTGAGCTGTCAGTTTCCTCCTGACTGGTGGTTCTTTCCTTAAAGAAACAAAATCTTTCTCTGCATGGCCACTAAAAATCTGGGTAAAAGATTAAAAGGAATGTCTTATTCAGTATATTTTGTTATTGGTTGCTTTTCTAAAGTCTACCAACCGTGCTAGCAGGCTTGCTAGCTAAGATCGTTTAACAAGGAAGCTACTCTAACTTGATTGATGGCCTGAAATTTCTTGGTAGCTAGTTAGGAGGTTGGGCGATTGGGAACCTATCTGGGCCGGCTAAAGCCAACTTCATAAAATGGATAGATGGCTAGTAGTATTACAGAGAAACAACAACAACATAAACATATGTTTAAACATAATGGTAATAATTTAAACAGCATAAATCTGAGGGGGCACGTGTCTCTTTGCACCCTATGGGCATGACGCCTCTGCCGATATCTTGTGTTGTTAAGCTAAGAGTGATCAAGTTAAGATCTGGCATCTGTATACAGTAGCGATCCGTGCCTCTGTATTGCTACTTAATCTATAGTACAGATTATAATGTTATATTTTCCCCTGAATTAGACTAGGTGGTAGAAGCCTGGGCTGGATGTGCTGCAACATAATCAGCTGATAGTCCTCTATCTTGCAGAATATATTTGCATAAGATTATCACTCATTTGCATTTACCGTGAAGGATGAGCTACGTTACTGATGGGCTTCTCTTAATGCTAATATATACATCTCTGATATATATCCTCCCTGACATAAATGACTAAATGTTACTTCTTAGCCTTGTCATTATTATCATCAAATTACTTAAAAACACCTGTTCTGTCTTCCCGTTTTTCAGTTAGCTTAGTGCAAAAAGTTTCAGGCCATCTCTTCTCTGAAAAGACAGACAGGCTTGGAGTTTGAGTTGTGGAGTAACTTACTATTCATTGTGTAATACTGTAACACGTTTAGATATGTCGATAACTCATACTCCACCCATTCTCCATACCTCATTTCAAAATACCAGAGGCTCAGTTTATGGAGACCAGTAAAACATTGGGAGCACTGCAGTGTGCAAGGCCCAAGCTTTGGGCCAGGCACTGGGGTGACATCTGTACCCAGAAACGCTTATAATATTACTCGTGAAATATTGCACACTACAGGAGATGGACTGGTGATATTGGGGTATTTATGATATCATTCTACTGGTTAAATATCATATTTTAGGAGTATTTTTAAAGGACTGGGGGCATCTATAGCTCACTGAAATATTAGATATTACTCTTCAGGGCTGAATGAACAAAGAACATGGTTCTCGTTGCAGTTCTGGGGGGCAGCCATTTTCCATCTATCATTTCTCTCAACCCCCTTTCTCCCATCTCTCAGGAAGGCAGACATAGAGGACGGTCCTGGAGGTGACGGTCAGGATGGTCAATCCTGTGGAACTGATGCTCCTGATTGGCTACTGATGGGCTGGAAAGCATAAAGAGGACTAGAAGAAGCTGAGCCAACACTTTCCCTCCCAGGGTCTATCTTTCCCTCCCAGGGCTGCATCTGAAATGGCACCTTGTTCCATATTCTGTGAACCAAATGGCACTCATAGGGCTCTGGTTAAAAGTAGTGCACTATATAGGGAATAGGGTGCCATGTGAGGTGCAGTCCAGATCACCCTGCTCTGCTCTCCCCTGCTCCCCCATCCATCCCATCACTCTCCTTTAACATGGGACCTAATGGAGCCAGAGAGGCTGGGGAATCATTAGCCAGGCCCAGGGAGCGAGGTATTCTTCACCTAGGTGAGGGGCCATTCCACTGGGTGGAAAGGAGACCATTGAGCTGGGAGCCTTTGGGGATGGAGAAGAATGTGGGGTACTGTGCATGTGGGGGTGGGGGGGTGTCTGTCTGTCTGTCTGTGTCTGTGTGCATTCATGATCAGTGCTCCTCTTCCACTCGTCTTCCCTAATGAGTACTGTAGGTGATTAACGATAATGTCTGTCGTTAGGTAAAAGAGGTTTCATCGTAACTATACAGTCACATTATATTCAAAAGTCAAGTGCTACTACCACCACTCAACTTACTGTTACTACAACTGTCAGTAATGTCATCCCCACCGGACCATAGCTCTCTTTACAGACTAGAGGCACCTCAGTGGACGGTGAGTGTCAGTGCTGACACATTAGCAAGAGCTGACGCAAGGGCCTCAGGAAAAGCCTTTCCCTTCACCCTCCTTCTTCCCCCCTCTCCTCTTTCTCATCCTGTCTGCCGTTGCGTTGACCATGTAAAGGGCAAGGCACTGGGGCCTCTGCCAGCCTGTATCACGCTGTGATCTGGAGGAATGCTAATAGGTTGCAACCTGACTCTGCTTCCCTCCAGTGTTACCTAAACAGCCCAGCTTCGGTCCCCCCACAGCCCACCATGGCTGACCCAGCCCTCCCCAGCCCCTCCCAGCTCCTCTAGCTCTCCCTGGCCCTACCCAGTCCTCCTCCCTAGCCCTCCCTGCATTTCCCCTGGCCCTCCCCAGCTCAGCGAAACCGACACCCGACGAGGCGTGAATGTTTTTCCGTCATGTTGAGATATCAGTGTCTTTATAGTTAGAAATCCTCCATATTTTATCAACCCGCTCCAGCTGCACCCATAACTCATAGCTTTGGTGGATCTTGAGCAATGTGGATCTGTTTTATTTTGGGGTCTTTACACTGTGTTTCTGTCTGAAAGGCGATACGGCTGCCAGGCATCAGTCGGTGTGGAGCTGCTGATCGTTGCTATTGGAGAAGCAGCAGTAGGCAGCTATCAATCATATGACTTTCCATTTCTGACGCCATTTTGTTAACAACATTAGGCTCTTGCTGTTACGGCGCAAAACCATTCGGAGACATATTTAGGTGGTTTTATCTCAGGGATAGACAGTAACATTGGTTATTTTCAATGTGAGAAAATAACCACTATGACATATTATTCGAAGATAAAGTCAATTGTGATAAAGTAGATTTTATATCCAAAAAAATTCACTATTATTAGTATTTCAGAACACTTTCATAAATGAGCTGCCTTTGGTTTGAAGGTTGACTATTGAAGAATCTACATTTAACAATGCACAAAAAGGTGGCAAACACCGAACCCCAGTTTCAATCAGAGGAATCCTCAACACCCTCCTAAACAGAGCTCCAACATACCCCCGCATAAAGAGGGGTAGAGGGGGGTAGTAGGGTGGGTTGGAGTGATATTAGTGTCGGGTGGAGGGCTAGAGAGGGGTGGAGTGCAGATGTGGGATTTTAATTTGAGCCAGTTTATTACAACATGAAAATAATCCTGCAGCAACAGGAAATGTGAATTATTTTGTGGATTATAAGTGTCGGGCCCTTGTTTTTTCCAATTTTCGCCTAAAAAGACCTACCCAAATCTAACTGCCTGTAGCTCAGGACCTGAAGCAAGGAAATGCATATTCTTGATACCATTTGAAATAAAACACTTTGAAGTTTGTGAAAATGTGAAATGAATGTAGGATAATATAACACATCCGCTCTGGTAAAACATAATACAAACAAAAAAACATGCACTTTCAATTTTATTGTTTTGTTCCAACATATTTGACATGTAAGAGAAAGACCATAATATAATATTGCGGTCAGTTTAGTCACAATTTAGATTTTGGCCACTAGATTGCAGCAGTGTATGTGCAAAGTTTCAGATTGATCCAGTGAAGCATTGCAATACTGGACAATATTTTGTATCAAGTCTGCCGAAATGTGCCAAATTGGTCAATTGATACATTTTCAAGTACATAACTATAGAGAACATACAAAATTATATGGTAATACAATGTTTAAGTTTACACACTCCCAGGAATGTCACACATAATGGGTCATTATCATTATCTTTCACACATCTAGATGGCCGAGTGGGGTGGGTGTGGAGCCAGGGACAGCAGTGGGGTCGCACTGTAGAACCCAGTTTGTACATTTGAATATAAAAATTGATTTCATCAAACAAAACTATGCAACATTTGTATCTCTGGGACCCTCGGGATGACAAATCAAAGCAGGATGACGAATTCTCCTGCAACAGGGTGATCAAATTAAGATACTAGGTCCAGATATTAGGGGCTCATACCCATAGCAACAGCACTGGTATCACCCCAAGAGGTGAGAACATCCTACACCTCCCCACCTCTCAGGGCACTTACGGTGTCCTCACCTTGTTAGCTAGGGGGTATATGGCAATAGAGATTTGGGATTGGAGAGGGAGCATGGGACTTGGGGTAAGGGGGGTTGTCAAGGGAACCTGTGGAAACTCACAGCCCCATGCCGAGGGGCGTTCATTGGGCAAATTGTGAGGCTACAACAGGAAATGGCCAGGGACTGCTGACTTCTGTTTGTCCTCCTGCGGTGTTTGTTGTCACCCTGCGTGTGTGTTGTCACCCTGCGTCAGTGCGGGTGCGGGAGCCCACGCCAGGGGAAGCTGTTTTAGCACATTCATAAAAAGCCACATTTAGCATTGTCACAACGACAGTTTATAAAGAGGGAGCTACTGTGAAAAGGCAATGATGCACTACAAAGACAACCTCTTAAAAAGCCTTGTAGCCAGGGCCCCCTCTCTCTTTAAGTTGCTGCTTTGCTCTTTTAGTTCTGTATAGCTGTGCAAGTAAGTAGCTGTACTGTGAGTTGAGAGAGAGATTCTTTGTGTGAAGTTATGATGTTGATTAGCAGGGTGACAGGTACCGTGATTAAAATGGGTGATAGTAATAGAGCGGCATTCATGCATTGACAACTTTGCTGTGCATGTCTTTCCCAGGGGTGATGTATGACCCCATTAGGTTAACCTCACGGTCCTAGAGGACACTTACTGCATATTCCTTGTCATGTCCTTCACACTTCCCATTCTCTCTGTTAAATTAAAAGGATGTGGCTGGAGCATCTCAGCTCAAGGTGCATGCTTATGAGGGGAAAGGTGTGTGTGTGTGTGTGTGTGTGTGTGTGTGTGTGTGTGTGTGTGTCAATGCATACAGATGTGTATATATACGTGTACATATCTCTTTATGTGAATGTGCATTCAGTGTGTTGTCGGATTCTTGTTTTGATTGTGGTTGTGTGTGTGTGTGTGTGTGTGTGTGTGTGCGCACACACAGTGGCAGTGTATTGTAGCTTTGGTGGTTTACTGTGTGCTGTATATGGTAAAAGTTCAGAGGTTGTAAACCCCAATGGGAGCCTTTGGGGCCATCAGTCGGGCTGACAAGGCGCCGCACCGCGCTGGGCAAATGTTTGTGAGAACACCTCTGTAAACATGAACATCCTTGGGGGGGGGTGGTCAGCCAAGGGGTGGCCGACACCTTACCCACCCCACTAATACCGCAGTCATGTCAACGGAAGTGTAAGGCTATACCCAGTTTTCCTAACAAGTCAACCCGGCTGGAGGCTCCCAGGCATTTTGAGACACATGTCCCCTCCACTCAAAATACACCCCTTATTTTTGGCACCCCCCCCCCTTTAATTATTTTAGTGGCTGAATTTGAGTCGATTGGTTTCTTAAGGTTATGGGGGGCTGACATACTGCAGTGCGGCAGGGAGAAACTAACCTGAAAGGTGACAGATCTTGTAGGCGGGGCGAAGGAGAAATGGGGTAAGGGGGAGGGTTTCAGGTAAGGAATACACCCTGTCCCCCCTTTCTCTTTGCTGAGCTGTCTGTGTCACCCACCAATCTCCATCTTCTCCCTCTCTTTCTCCCTCTCTTTCTCGCTCTCTTTCTCCCTCCCTCTCTCTCGCTGTCTCGCTCGCTCTCTCTCTCTACTCCCGTCCAACCTGAGACTTCACTGATCAGAAAAACAGACGTGCCTCTAGGAGTGCTACCATCTCTCTATCTCTCTGGGGACTGATGCAATTTTTATTTGAGGTGCTTAGTGTGGAGTGCTAGATTCCTGTAGGGCCCTGTTTCCCAGGTTATTTCGGGGACACGTGATCATCTGCAAACAAATCTGGCAGGGGCAGCCTAAGGTCGAATACAGAGCCCCCTAAAGGTTACATGGGGAACATAATATGTGGCTGCGGTGTTTTTCTTACTTGCTCACGAGCTCAGAAGTACTGTTCGCTTACAGTGAATGTTATAGGCTACACACGTATAATATGTTTAGAAATTCTTTCTGTGTAAAAAAAAAAAACAGAAAATTGTATATTTTTAAGGTTTCATTCCAATTTGATTCCAACAAACACACTGCACATTTCTCCAGCCACAATTCCCCAAGATCAATAGAAACTGAATGAGAGTAATAGATTTCCCTTTAAAACACACACATTCCAATTAAGCCCGACGGTCAAAGAGACAGTTGACATTTTCGGAGCAACTGTTGGGTGCATCACTGGCTAAATATAAACATCAGGGGCAGTGCCATTGATTATTTCCGACAATCTTTGGGAGAGGAAGAAATAAGAGCGGGTGGCTGTTGAAAAGATAAATTATATCCAACTGGGTATCATCCGAGAAAGGCCAGGGTCCCTTCTCTCAGTCCACATTTGTGCTTCCAGTAGTATTAACATTTAAAAGTAAGCTGTGTAAATGACCTACTCCGATATATCACGGAGGGAAACTTGGATCCGGGGCTGTTATCAGAGATCTATTGGCGGCTGTATTTTTCGAGTGTCCACTGATGTTCCGCAAGACTTAGATAGGGTCTTACATAGCATAGCACCCCCTCCTCAACCCTTCCTCACCCATCTCCACTACCCCTCTTCGACCTAACCCTTCCAGCAACAGTCGGTTGATGGAGCTTTTAGATTTGAGGTATTCCTTTGAGAGTGTTAAACACAACAGATTAAGATGCACCACAAACCTCCAAGGCTAGCATTAGCCCACACTGATTAGTGTGGCCGTGCTGACACACTCGACACCCCCAGAGTGGGGCTATGTAACCGCGGTAGGAGCATCAAAGCACACTAACATGGAGGAACAGATTCCTTCAGTTGAGCACTCCTTAGGCTGGAAGTCAGAGCCCAACGGGAGACATGGACCAAGCCTCTAAACCCTGCACACACACCAATATATCTGACCACTTGTGGTGGAGGGGTTTGGGCAGGGGGGGGGTGACATATGGACAGAAAGGACAGCGACTAGGGCAGCTATTTCAAATGTGTTTCACAATTTATTTTCCTACTCAGATGTAAAATGAGAACCGCTAGAGAGTGAAATGTTGTCGCAGATGAGTTGATTGATTGATAGATAAATTGTGTAATGGTAATGTTACCATTTAGGAATGTTTCAGTGTGTTACTGTAAGTAGGAACACACAAATCTAACCTTTAGCTGTCCAGTGAAAGCTGATCCTCACGCTGGGGCTTTGATGACAGAACACGCATGCACACGCACACACAGACACACACAGAGTACTACCTGTTTTTGAAAGCGCTGTTGTAACATATACCACACGTGAGACTCCTCATCCACCTCAATAACAGCAAACAGTAAGTATGATCAATCTGAGATCCTTCCTGTTGTGCAGATGTCACAGGGTGTCACACAATACTCCCCATGCTCACCACGGTGTTCCCAGTACAAATTGCTTACTGGAACTAATGCCATTCCTTAAAGTGGCGAGTGAACATGGTCTGGACTGAAGATAGTTTATGTCCGCTCAGCTCTCTCTCCATTCATGAACACACACACACATGCTTGGCTTGGTCACCTGCCTCACCCGGTAAAACACACATTTTCTCCCTTTGACTTTTTCTCACTGTTTACAAACACACACTCGCGCGCACACACAAACACAGACTGACACACATTTGTTATCATAAAACAGCCTAGCTCTGCAGGTTGTGTGGCAGCAGCTAGTCTCTTTCTACCATATAAGAGCTGAGCGAGTGTTCCTCAGCTGTTCGCCACAATTAACCCACTCTCCCTCCCTCGCATGAACGCACGCACGCACGCACACGCGCACACACACACACAGTCAATCCTATTTCCCCTAACCCCTAAACCTAACCCTAACCAACAACCTAACCCTCACCTTAATCTTAATGTTAACATTAACCCCAAACCCCAAACCCCTAACCCTGAACCCATTCTAACCCTAACCCCTAACCCGAAACCTAAATCTAACCCTAATTGTAACCCTAAGCATAACCCTTCAGCCTACAGCTGCCTTTTTCCTTGTCGGGACCGGCAAGATTATAGTAAAACTAAACACACACACACAATGACCCTTCACTCTCTCCACTACTGCCCTTTCACTGTCCGCTCACACATTGCAACCTAATATGCGTGTGGTGTACGGTCACACACACAGTGTATGTGTAAGTGTCACTGAGTACAGCAGTTCTTAGTGAAAGTTTTACATTAATATTTAAGGAACGAATGTGTCTCTCTGTTTACACACTGTTTACACACTCACACTTGATATTTTGCTTTCATATTGTGCCTTAAGCATTCAAATGTATATGCTTTAGTTACTCAACTTATTATAACCTCAGACAGGCTAGAGAGACAGTGCTGATTTGTCCCTTTAAAGTTTAAACTGATGGCCAGGCAGAGAAGAGCCTCTCTCTCTCTCTCTCAGTAGGTTATCCTGTGTAATAGAACATCTCAACCTTGGCTCTTACGTCTGGTGCCTCCACATCAAACACTCCATCGGCGGGGGCCAAAACTCTGATGGAGAAAGAAACATCAGTCAGCCCGCAGTTCGACTCGCTCTCCCAAACGAAAAAGAGTTTACTGTGAAGATTGAACTACACGTGACAAGGTGTAACATGAAATCAATCGGAGCGGCATCTTCCCCTGCCCTTAGGGAAACTTTTGGTCTCTGAGCTACAGTAGTCCCTATCAGTTCCCCATAGCAGTGCACCTCTACTCTACTACCTTCACTCAACTCCCCAAAATGGACTTGTTGGAAAAGAGGAATATCTTCTCAGTGATTAACTTCACTAAATAAAGGTTGAATAACATCTAAATATCAAAGAGTGGCATAAAAAAAAGACAGACAGACAGACAAACAGACACACGCACGCACGCACGCACGCACGCACGCACACACACACACACACACACACACACACACACACACACACACACACACACACACACACACACACACACACACACACACACACACACACACACACACACACAGTAGTGTAACACAAAGGGTTAACAACCCAAACTCACTCAATCACCATTTCCAAAGTGATCTGATAGAGATATTACCTAAATGGCTGTACAAGCTGGGGCTGCTAACTAAATGCTAATATGTGTCAGAGCCTGGTGTTGGATTTATGAGCTACCATCTGGCTCCTAAAGCATACAGTACAATGTTAGCTTACAATGTTAGCTTTGATCAGGACCTCCCTGTTCATTCCCCCCAATCACTCATCACCCTATACAGGGAGGAATTAGCTGTGAGTTCCGTTTAGCCTAATCATGTTTTTCACTGTAGCTCTATACTCATTTGAATTGGATTGTAATTCATTTACATTCCGGTAGTACTGAATATGTATGTTAACACATACATGATTGCACAATCACCGCCTGGTATGGCAACTGCTCCGCCCACAACCGTAAGGCTCTCCAGAGGGTAGTGAGGTCTGCACAACGCATCACCGGGGGCAAACTACCTGCCCTCCAGGACACCTACACAACCCGATGTCACAGGAAGGCCATAAAGATCATCAAGGACAACAACCACCCGAGCCACTGCCTGTTCACCCCGCTATCATCCAGAAGGTGAGGTCAGTACAGGTGCATCAAAGCTGGGACCGAGAGACTGAAAAACAGCTTCTATCTCAAGGCCATTAGACTGTTAAACAGCCACCACTAACATTGAGTGGCTGCTGCCAACACACTGACTCAACTCCAGCCACTTTAATAATGGGACTTGATGGGAATTGATGTCAAATATATCACTAGCCACTTTAAACAATGCTACTTAATATAATGTTTACATACCCTACATTATTTATCTCATATGTATACATATATACTGTACTCTATATCATCTACTGCATCTTTATGTAATACATGTATCACTAGCCACTTCAAACTATGCCACTTTGTTTACATACTCATCTCATATGTATATACTGTACTCGATACCATCTACTGCATCTTGCCTATGCCGCTCTGTACCATCACTCATTCATATATCTTTATGTACATATTCTTTATCCCTTTACACTTGTGTGTATAAGGTAGTAGTTTTGGAATTGTTAGCTAGATTACTCGTTGGTTATTACTGCATTGTCGGAACTAGAAGCACAATTATTTCGCTACACTCGCATTAACATCTGCTAACCATGTGTATGTGACAAATAATATTTGATTGTTGTCAACTGTTGCCCGGAAATCTGAGCTTATTGACGAAAGTTGGAAAAAAATTCAAGTTACATAATATGCACATAAACATTAGCAATGAAATGTTCCATGCCAAGAGAGGGTTCGAGTGACGTTCTTGCTTCACAGCTCAAATGTACCGTAAATATCACAGTAGCCACTAGCGAGTAAGCATGCAAACTATTCATCTAGCTAGGCCCACACACATTAATTTAGCTGCAAGACAATAACAAAGTGGCACAGAGGCTAGCTAGCGAGCTAACAACATTTGCTTCATCACGTAACTTCAGCACAGCAAAAATGAACGTTTACCCATCTCATACGAATATGAAAGTGCAGTAACGTTACAGTGTCATTCATATTATACAGAGCTAATTAGCAAGCTAAACAAAATGTCTGCATCCTCCTCATATATATACTAAATTGCTAGCTAAGTTCAGCTAGCTAGTGAGAAGAAGGCTAACATCTGCCAACATTAGCTGAACCATAGCTAGATTGCTTTTGTCCTACATTAACAAACCAAGCTTTCATCAATATCATGCAAATCATCACGTAAAAATAAGCTAATCGTGACTGAAAAAGGTGTTAATTCACTGGGGAGTTGCTGCTTGTGTTCCTGCTCACTTTTGCATTGAAACAAATGACTGTGTTCAGAGATTCCCTTGGCATCAATTTCAGTGTAACCAACTTTTACTGTAATTTCAGGTAAAAACTCAATAAAACAAGTCTAAAATATAATTACAATGTCTATACATTTCAGCTGTTTCAAAAACATTGCTGTTGGAGTGCTGGGCTCAACAAGACAATTCTGTTTACACTGCCCTGCTTGGAGGGGGGCAACTATCGAGCGAGTTTCGTGCGCGACCTTCGGAGATAGCGGTCAAGATGTGACAAGCTTTCAAGTTCATATTTACTTACATATTCTAATATGTTACAGGAGTGAATATTTATGTTAAAGAGCAGTGAAGTCAAATTAGGATTTTTTGAATGTTTCAACACTATTAGGTAATGCCCTTTTTGAGTAAGAGATGTTTGGAAAAAAAATCGGAAATTTCAGCTTGTTAAGGTGGGATGGAGTATTTGTCCCAGATCATGACATCACAATCTGATCTGATTATTCTGGCCATCTTTTGTTTGCATACGTATCTTCCTACTTTGAAAGGGTAAGCTGGGTAGGCTCGAGAGTCTAGACAATGCTATCCTCCAATCAGGGCTGTGTATGTAAATATATTTGTCTATCAACACACCCACAGATTCAGTCTGAGCAATTCAATGCCAAAAGGAGGCATTTTCATATATTTTCAGTTATTTTCATGAAATAAGTACACACAGTGATTTATGAGACATACAGTACAGTGATGATAATGTACGTATGTATATATATATATATATATATATATATATATATATATATATATATATATATATATATATATATATATATACACACACACAGTACCAGTCAAAAGTCTGGACACACCTATTGATTCAAGGGTTTTTCTTTATTTTTACTATTTTCTACATTGTTGAATACTACTGAAGACATCAAAACTATGAAATAACCAAAAAAGGGTTAAAAAAATTATATTAAATATATTTTATATTTAAGATTCTTCAAAGTAGCCACCCTTTGCCTTGATGACAGCTTTGCACATTCTTGGCATTCTCTCAACTAGCTTCATGAGGTAGTCAAATGGAATGCATTTCAATTAAGAGGTGTGCCTTGTTAAAAGTTAATATGTGGAATTTCTTTCCTTCTTAATGCGTTTGAGCCAATCAGTTGTGCTGTGACATGGTAGGGTTGGTATACAAAAGATAGCACTATTTGGTAAGACCAAGTCCATATTATGACAAGAACAGCTCAAATAAGCAAAGAGAAACGACAGTCCATCATTACACATCATTCACATGTACCAACAAACGGGTGTGATTAGAATGCTTATTTAGAATGTCCAGTTTCGATTGACGCAACAATCAGCATTTGAGCTGGCCACACTGTTTTTTCACAGAAACATTTTGCACAAATACAGTCCTTACAAAGTTTTGTCCAGAATGTGACCCGTTTATTTTTGGATACAATGTTCAGACATTCACAGAAGTAGCTACAGCATAACACAATCATCCTAACCAGAAGATGTAGGCTACATTTGTCCTAGCTAACTGAGGAAAGATTGACACAAGCGGTCATATTTTTATAACTCTCGGCTGACAGAAACTACAATATGAATTAGCTAATAGCAATTACTGTTTATAATTCATCACATCACGGGTGAACTCACCATTGATCAAAATAATTGAGTAAAACACTTTCTAGAAATCGAAAGCAATCCGATGATGGTAGTTTGTGCACGCAGCCATGTTTTTTCTCTCTCGCATCAACCAAAGATAATAAGAGGAGACAACATGAGTTTGGTCTGTTTATAGTATGCATGTTGAAGGGGGTGTGTCATCTACGATCATTCACTTCCCTTCATTCACTTCCGGAAGTTTACCTGAAAGATGAGTAAACCATTCCTTCACCTCATTATAACACCTCTGGTCTGACAGATGTTTACGTGACACCCAGAATGCACTGTATAATGTCAACAAACATAACGCAAATGAATTACTTAAAAATCATACAATGTGATTTTCTGGACTTTTGTTTTAGATTCCGTCTCTCACAGTTGATGTGTACCTATGATAACAATTACAGACCTCTACATGCGTTGTAAGTAGGAAAACCTGCAAAATCGGCAGTGTATCAAATACTTGTTCTCCCCACTGTACATACGTACATACATACATACATACATACATACTGTATGAGCCTACAGTAGAAATGACAACACGATATACAGAAAATAAGGAACTTACTTGTCCAAAGTAATTATTTGTAAGGAAAACAACAAGGCAATGCGAGCGCCAGCCAAAACATGTTCCAATTCGTGCAAGACTGCACAAATATCTGCATCCTTGGTCTGTGCAAACATTGGTGAAGTGCTTGGGCTCTCCTCGAAGAGAGACGTGAAGAGAGAAGTTTGCCCGGCTCAGTAAAGCCTCCAACATAATGTCACGTTCTGACCTTAGTTCCTTTATTATGTCTTTGTGTTAGTTTGGTCAGGGCGTGAGTTGGGGTGGGTAGTCTATGTTCTTTTTTCTATGTAGTATTTACGTGTTTGGCCTGGTATGGTTCTCAATCAGAGGCAGGTGTCGTTCGTTGTCTCTGATTGAGAATCATACTTAGTTAGCCCATTTTAGTTGTGGGTGATTGTTTTCTCTCTCTGTGTCTTCACCAGACAGAACTGTTTCATTTTTGTTAGTTTTCCCTGTTATTTTGTTTTTTAGTGTTAATAAATTTCAACATGGACACGTACCACGCTGCATATTGGTCCGATCCTTCATACTCCTCATCAGAGGAAGATGAATCACACATAAAATGTGCGCAACACTGAAATGGGCTACCTCTACATGAATTAATGAGGAGGTGGAAACACACCTCAATTCAAACTGTTGTTAGAAAATTCTACTTGTTAGAAAATAATTAGAAATTGACAAGTTCAAACAGCCTATAGATAATTAGCAGGCAGCGCGTGTTAACTGTCCTGTTGTGTAATAATGACATTTTCTGACATCAGGTGCATAATCACATTTTCTGATAATCTGTCCTTATTAGATTTTTGTTTCCTATTGCCGTGTCTTGCTGAGATGCAGAGAAGGTGAACTGATGATCTCCACATGTGTGGGTCCCACCGTGAAGCATGAAGGAGGAGGTGTAATCATGTGGGGGTGCTTTGCTGGTGACACTGTAGGTGATTTAATTAGAATTCAAGGCACACTTAACCAGCATGCTTACAACTGCATTCTGCAGCGATACGCCATCCCATCTGGTTTGCGCTTAGTGGGACTATCATTTGTTTTTCAACAGGACAATGACCTAACACACCTCCAGGCTGTGTAAGGGCTATTTGACCAAGAAGGAGAGTGCTGGAGTGCTGCATCAGATACCCTGGCCTCCACAATCACTTGACATCAACCCAGAGCGAAGGAAAAGCAACCAACAAGTGCTCAGCATATTTGGGAACTCCTTCAAGACTGTTGGAAAAGCATTCCAGGTGAAGCTGGTTGAGAGAATGCCAAGAGTGTGCAAAGCTGTCATCAAGGCAAAGGGTGGCTACTTTGAAGAAAATATATTTTGCTTTGTTTAACACTTTTTTGGTTACTACATGATTCCATTTGTGTTATTTCATTGTTTTGATGTCTTCGCGATTATTCTACAATGTAGAAAATAGACAAAATAAAGACAAACCCTTGAATGAGTAGGTGTGTCCACACTTTTGACTGGTACAGTATATATACTTATATTTATATATGGTGTGTAATAATAATGCAATATATGGTCACACATAACATTATATAAAACACCACAACATTTGACCAGTGGATAACGTGACATTAGTATTTTTAAGCTATCCTACAACCTATTTAAGGTGTCTACTGTCTAAATATAATTACTTATTAACATTGAAAAAAGCCACATAATTATCAAACAACCAGTACTTGGTTGTAAAACGGATCAGCGAGAAATAAATCGCTAATGTTGTTAAGAATTCCCTCCAATCCATCTGTCCAAACAAGTTTATTTTAGCATCCATCTTCTTGGTTTTAGCTCCAGGTCTAACAGTAGTGTCTAAGACTGTTTGATGAAACTCTAAAGATTTCCCATTACATATCCTAAACCAGTCACAGGCTAATTGGTGTGTTAGAGTCAAATTTACAGCTACTCTCCTCTCCTTTATGTGTCTCGGCATCTGTAGCCCCACGCCTCCGGTCTCAGAATGGCTGTATGTTATGATCCTGTGTCAGCGAAATCAATCCTTATACATTTTAAAGTTCAGATTTTGATTTCATGACTCTACAGGGGAATGTCGCTAAAGCGAAAATAACTATTCTACCTTTTTTTTGTCTTTCATCTGATGTTCTATTGATCGTTTCTCTCTCTCCCTCTCGCCCTCTCTTTCTCTCTCTCTTTCTCTCACTCCCCTGCGGGGGTCCTCGGGGCCTGTTGGCTGTTGGCTAGCTAGCTCAGTGCCCTGAAGACATAGTTGAGTTAAATAATGCTCACCAGAGCCGGTGATCTGTCTCAATGTGTCTCTTCTCTGTTAACTAGGTCTGATAATGGTCATGTGGCAGCAGCAGCAGAGGTAATGGTGGTGGTGGAGGGGAGAGAGACAGAAAGGTCAGCTACAGGAAAGAGAGAAAGAGACACTCAGGAGAGAGGTTGATCTTATACTCTCTATTTTTGGGACGAGTTGAGCCAATATTCACTTTTAATCCAACCTGCTAATTTATTTAGACTTCATGACCAGTGATTGCAGCAGGATATTTGCTTAATTGATTCATATTGTCAATGTATTTGCCCTAGTGGACTCTATACCCTAAAACAAACATAATATATAAAGAAATTATAAAAATGTACAGTGCATAAATCATTCTTCTTGCTAGAGTCTAGACCAATAGAGCAAACATGCAAAATACATTGGTGTCTGTCAACGGCAATAACAATAAAGTTATAATAATAAAGTTGACATTGAGGAGCTTTGATCACTCACCCGGCTTCATTAATTAATAAGTGCATTGATGACATCATCCACACAGTGACCGTACATACTGTACATATCACTGTGATCAGCTCATGCCACTCTGACAGACCTCTGGTTGAATCAGCTCTCATTCACTCCCACCTCACAGTAGAAGCCTCAAACAACGTTCTAGAGACATTGAGTGGAAGCCTTGGGAAATGCAATATGACCCCATAGACACTGTATATTCGATAGGCAATGAGTTGAAAAACTACAAACCTCAGATTTCCCACTTCCTGGTTGGATTTTTCTCAGGTTTTTCACCTGCCATATGAGTTATGTTATACTCACAGACATCATTCAAACAGTTTTAGAAACTTCAGAGTGTTTTATATCCAATACTACTAATAATATGCATATATTAGCCTCTGGGTCTGAGTAGCAGGAAGTTTACTCTGGGCTCACTTTTCAGCCAAACGTGAAAATGCGCCCCCCTATCCCAAACTATTTGTATTGTTTTCTCTCTGCAATGTTGGGAAGGGCCTGTATGTACGAATTTCAGTGGTAGTCTACACCTGTTGTTTATGAAGCATGTGACAAATGTGATTTTGATTTGATAAGGGACGATTTCCACCCTGACCTGCAGTATTGTATTCTGCCAGTGTAGCGATTGCATAATTGGAATTCATGTGGTGGAGAAGTAGTATAGCATGGGGATGGAGTGAAAGGTCTTGATAATGAAGAGAGGATACATATGAAGTATCTTGACGATGACACCACCCCTGTCTGGTGGGGATGACTTCCAATGCAATTGCTCTTAATTTGCCATTATCTTGTGTGTGTGTGTGTGTGTGTGTGTGTGTGTGTGTGTGTGTGTGTGTGTGTGTGTGTGTGTGTGTGTGTGTGTGTGTGTGTGTGTGAGCGCCCGTGCGTGCGTGCGTGTGTTTCTATGATTGCCGCCCCGGTGAAAAGGGGTTCTGAATTCAATCAGCCGGTGACAAGGTTAGGGAGCACAGCACACGCCACCCTGTGCTCCATCAGAGTCTGCCTGTCTGTCACTGGGGATTCACTCTGGGGGAGATGGGGGAGAGGTAGAAAGCAGTGGGGATTGAGACTCGGGAAGAGCAGTGTCTCAATGTCCCCCCGTTTCATACATCACACCAGGGCCAGGGCTGCATGGAGATACATGCACAGTCGCACAGAGATACACAGAGATAGACAGAGATAGACACAGACGGGATGCAACTTTTACAGAGGGGACATGATCCCCCACATTCTGAAATTGCAGTTTTGTTCCCCCCAGTTTTATCATTGTGATACAAAAATAGGCAACGGTGTGCTTTAGGAGCATGCGGACGCCTCAGAGCGGTCAGGTAGGCTGTTTGGGGGTTTCAGAGCATGCAAACAGAGGCAGTCTGTGTATGTTTAGCTTTTTCTACGAGTCGTAAGAGCAAGCAGAGCAGAAACTGGCCACTCTTTATTTGACTTATGTAGTTGGCAAGGTAACTGCTCTTTGATTTAACTGAAACAAGTATTTATTCCCAGTGCTGAGTTGAGTAGTGTAACTGACATATAACGTTAGCGAATGTTTCATCCCCTCTCGACTGAAGTTCTGTTTGAAGTGAATGAACTAGCTAGCTACCTAGTAGCTACTACAGCCAGTTCAGCTATCTGTTAGGTAGCAGTATCTAACAGCTGTTGTGTGTGTGGAAATGTTTTTAGCCTTCGTTTTGTCCCGTTGCAACAGAAGTACATTAACTTGGTTCGTTTTCGCCAGTTGATGTACCATAGAGCTAGCGAAAAGTTGGCTAACGTTAGATATTATTTTTTTACCTCATTCACAGTCAATATTGCAATGTAACGTTATTGATTGAGCTAATTCCATACTTTTCACACTGACACTGTGTAAACATCTCTACAGGCTTCACTGTCATGGTAAACAGCCAGTGAATAACACTATGCTCATCATGTCTTAGCAGGATCAGATGGTGACAGGTGTCCCAGCTGGGACAGAGAGCCAGGGAAGACCCGTCTACGGAGCTCAGGTGAATTTTGAAGTATATTATAACAATCAGTTAATGGATACAAAGTTCAATCTTACTTGATGGTTAGGATACAGTCTGGTATCTGGGGATAATGGTCATTTAAATTATTCAACCATTGATTCTATTCTTGGACAATGTAATGTATATATGTACACCAAGGTGATTCTTTGTCGGGCCTCATCTGGGCAGGATGAGATGGTGACAGGGTCTCAGCAGGGTCAGACAACTGGAGAAGACCAGTCTGTGACGGCGCTGAGATGAACTTTTGCAATTTCAACACTTTATTCTCTTTGTGCAGTAAACACTGGACAAGCCAGAAGCTTCAAAGATTGACACTATTTCAAGGCAGTCTGACAAACCTCTGAAGTTGATTTCCAAACGGTATCAAGGGTTGATAGCGGCTATTCCCGATAACGCAAAACATTTAAAACAAAAAATATGAAGAAGACTTGGAAGACAATACTGATGATGATGAATGGGTACAGATATGTTTGAATACCCAGCCATTTTCATATAATCTCAGACATAAATTGTTGCAGTTTAATTGAGACTATTCAAAGAACGTACTATATGCCAGTGAAACTGAATATCATTCACTCAGATATGTAATTCCTCTGCTGGAGGTGTAAAACACAGAAGGGGACATATTTCAAAATAGTCACGGTTTTCTGTATGTGAAAGAGAGTCAGACCAAAATGCGGCGTGGCTATTGCGATCCATGTTTAATAAAACAAGGTAAACACGAATCAAATACAAAAACAATAAACGTAACACAGAAACAGCCTAATACTGGTGCAAAGTAACACAGAGACAGGAACAAGGACAATCACCCACAAAACCCAACACCAAACAGGCTACCTAAATATGGTTCCCAATCAGAGACAATGACGAACACCTGCCTCTGATTGAGAACCATGTCAGGCCAAACATAGAACTAGACAAACTAGACATGTAACATAGAATGCCCACTCAGCTCACACCCTGACCAACCAAAACATAGAAACATACAAAACAAAACATGGTCAGGGTGTGACAAAAATGTTATGCTCTTGTGAAGGTTGGCTGAATCCTAGCTAAGAGTATGTTCTTTTATCTCAGCATGTCTACAGATTCTCCCTTCTTCCCTGTTTTTGTTTGCATGAAAATGTTGATACTGGAGACTGTTGTCAGGGGAAACCGTGTAACCCAGCCTTTATAGTGGCTAAGAAATGCATTGGCATTAATTGGAAGGTTGCTTATCCTCCCACAATGTCCCAGTGGATGGCACAAATGTATTGGTCACGTACATATTTAGCAGATGTTGTTGCGGGTGTAGCGAAATGCTTGTGTTCCTAGCTCAACCAGTGCAGTATATCTAACAATTCACAGCAATACACAAATCTAAAAGTAAAATAATAGAATTACAGAAATATGTAAATATTAGGACGAGCATTGAGTGGCATTGACTAAAATACAGTAGAATAGAATACAGTGTTTACATATGAAATGAGTAAAGCAGTATGTAAACATTATTAAAGTGGCTAGTGTTCCATTATTAAAGTAACCAGTGATTCCATGTCCATGTACTGTATATAGGGCGGCAGCCTCTAAAGTGCAGGGTTGAGAAACCGGGTGGTAGCCGGCTATTACAAGAATAAGGGTATACTGTGCAACTAAGGTCTGGATGCCTTATATGGAATAATGTACGACAAAAGGAGTATTGAAAACATGCCCACGCCAGGGGAGATACCTATTTAGGCAATTTTTAGCTGCTGGGCTGCTCAGTCCTGGCCCTGGGGGTCTACCATACTGTTGGTTGTCACTCTGGCCTTCACCTAACACACCTGAAACCAATAGTGGATGTTTCACTAAGATCATAAAGCTGAGTGGGGTGTTTTGGGTTGGGGGTCGCTGCAGGGCCGTGGACCCCTAGGGGCAGGACCGGGCAATCCAACTATTTTGAGTGCAAGTAAAAGTAGATCTACAGTACAATTAGGCTTATGATATGAATTACAATGCCCTCTGTAATTATTGGGAATTATTGGGACAGTGACAAATGTTTTCTTCTTTAGATTTGAAATCAAACAAGGGCCATGACGTTACAGTGCAGACTGTCAGCTTTCGTTTGAGGGTATTTTCATTTACATCAATTACAGCCCTTTATGTAGACATGCCATTTGTACAAAAAGTGCTGTAATACCTGTTCACCCGATATGGATGAAAATACACTCGAATGAAAGCTGACAGTCTACACTTCAGAGACATTGTTTGTTTTCAAATCAAAAGAAAAAGAGTTAACTTGTGACTCTACAAATTTGTTGGATGCACTTGCTGTTTGTTTTGGTTGTGTTTCAGATTATTATTAAGTAATTCATGGTAAACAATATGGCTTAAATTGCCGTATGGTGCCAACAGGTAATGGAATTAGACTGAGATACATTAAAAGGAAGGATATAGTACGATTGCATGGTATTGTGTCATTTTGGAATCATTTTATATTGTTAATAAGAATATAATATGTTTATAAACACTTCTACATTAATGTGGATGCAACCACGATTATAGACAATCCTGAATTAATTGTGAGTAATGATGAGTGAGAAAGTTACAGTTGCACACACATCATACCCACAAGACATGCTAACCTCTCACCATTAAAACAACAGGTTAGCAATTTTGGGGGGGTATGATATTTCTGCTCCTATAACTTTCTCACTAATCATTATTAATGTCCACATTCATGTAGAAGTGTTTAGAAAAATATCATATTCTTATTTACAATAAAAGGGTCATATTCGTTTGTGTAGAAATCCAGGAAATGAGCTTCACATAGACAAAAAATTCTGAGGGAGGATCCCCAGACCTCCCACCAGGTTATGTCCCCCCACTTCTAAAACCAAAGTTGAGCCCCTGGACACAGAGATATCATCATTTAAAGTTCATAGTCTCAAGGACAAAGGTCAAACTAACACAGCTAGAGAAATACACGCAATATCGACATCTGCACTATATTATTGAAATAAGCAATAAGAAAATAACTGATAACTATACTTTGTATTTAGCTGAATCCACACTTTCTTTAGTACAAGAATACACTATTGTTCCTGAAACTAGAAGTAAGAATAATGCTATTCACTGGCGCCCCACCCAAGTTTACAGATTACCCCTGCTGGTTCTCTTACAACTTGTGTCAGGTAAACATTTAAGTGTTTAGGATTAAGGATTAAACAGTAAACTAATGTTTTAGTGCTAACTGCCCACATAGTGGGTGGGACAAGGATGGCCTGACCCCAGTGCCCTCTCCACCAGTCCCCCTAACAGCTTTGGCCCCTGGGTCAGCTCAATTTCCCCACTGCTGAGTGGTCATTACAAGCCGAGGCTTTGACAAATGCCCACGGCTGCTCTGCTCAGCGCACCGCTCAGCGCAGCCCCACACACCAGCCCCACACAGGGAGTTAGAATAGAGAGAGCGAGAGAGAGAGAGAGAGAGACTGCCCTGCACCAACGCCAAGGCACAGAAAGAGGGAAGAGAGAGAGAGACAGCTAGCATCACCACCACCTCTAAAGCACAGTGAGAGAGGGAGAGAGAGAAGGAGAGAGAGAGAGAGAGAGAGAGAGGAGGAGAAAGCAAGATAGAGAGCAAGCCAGCCCCCCGAGCACCCAGGCAGCTAGCCACGGCACACTACCACCGGGCCCCGGACCCCTGCATGCCTCCATCCGCACGCAACCCTGGCGTTACCTAGCAACAGCACCTGAGTCCTCTTCTCTCTCATTCTCACTCAGAGAGCGAGGGAACGAGGGGGAGAGAGATTGAGGAGCCAGTGTGGGGAGAAGAGTAAAAACAAATCAGATGAGGATTGTTACAGACTGACCCGCTCTATCTCTCTCTCTCTCTCCCTCTGTCTTGTTGCCCATATCAGCCGTGACCGTCTCCCCTGAGACAACGGTGATGAAAACCTCTGAATGCAATCATCTCACATTTTCCAAACACATTGAGCACCGAAGGGGCTGGTCTGAAGATGCAAAGCACTTGGTTTGGAGAGATTGTCTTAGTAACCATATATATGGTCTGCTTCCTAGCTCTTTCTCTCTAAGTTCTTCCCATACAAACAGAATGACTAGGACTTCTTGAATTTGAGATTCTATAGTATTTTTTAAATTTTATTTTACCAGGTTAGCTTCTTTCGTCATGAATCCTGTTCTGGAGGCAGGTCTGCAGAGTGGTCATTAGCTAGCATAGCTACAAAGTCATAAAATCTGATTTTAAACCTATCCCTAACCTTAACCACACTGCTAACCCTAATGCCTAACCCTAAACTTAGGACAATACTCATGACAATAAACATCAACCTGCTCTTTGCAGCTTTTATGATCTGCCTTGGTCTTCCCGCTAAGTTTAAACCACCAAGTTGGCGACAGCGGGTAATTCGATGCCATTAAAATACCTAAACTAGTTAACATTGAACCCACACTGGCTGGTTTGGATTTACTTTGATAAAATGATGATTTAAAAAAAGGCAAATGTATTTGTATGGTTGTGCGTAAGCAGCCAGAATCATTGCTTGAGTTGCCGTAGTGTGCCAACAGGTAATGGAATTAGACTGAGATACATTAAAAGGAAGGATATAGTAATATTGCATTAATGGAGGGGTGGCACAGATGATGACAGTCACCATACCTACAAAAGGTCAAATGAACACAAGATGTAAACAACTAGAGTTGTAAGGAAAAACAATAGAGGACGTTTCTGTGAAAACGTTTTGTTTAAAGCAGGGACTCAAAGGCTGTGCCACGTCAGACTTCAGGGGCACCTGGGGTGGCCCTCCAGTCTGCCTGGTGCCACCCAGCCTAGTGTTGTCCTCTCCAGGTTTCAAAATGTCATGTTTTTACCTAAGAAGTGTAATAAAATAATTGTAAATGTGAGCAAGAGTCGGGGGCACTTGAGCCTTCCTGATGTAGATACTGTTGGTGTCTTTGTGTGTGTGTGCGCTCACGTGCCTGTGTGTGTGTGTGTGTGTGTGTGTGTGTGTGTGTGTGTGTGTGTGTGTGTGTGTGTGTGTGTGTGTGTGCGTGCGTGCGTGTGTGTGTGTGTGAGAGAGAGAGAGAGAGTCTGTAAGAGTGACACAGAGGAGAAGATTGAGGATTGATTTGGTGCAGCGAGATAAAGTACCCCCACACACCCCCAGCTGGTGCTCCATGACAAAGGGCTGCAGGTTCACTGAGTGTGTCTGGTAGAGCAAGGCACTGTGCCAGTGTATGATACCAGAGTGTTTTACACACATCCACACGTGGCACAAGAACTCAACAGAGTAATAATTAGCTAGAGAAATAACAAATAACACCATTGTATCACGCATAGCTAAATTGCCAATGAATTGTGTGAGGAGCAAATAGTGTATGACAAGTACCTATCTTCAGTGTTTTATCTGTGGTATAGCAAACCAGTATCACATATTATTGTGAAATAGACATTAATTGCTTATTGGAATTTGTGACAGGCACACGGAAATGTGAATTTTTTCATGTACAGTACACGATTTTGTATACAGTGCATTTCAATCACACATAAAGACAGGTCGTTGCTTAAGACAAAAATGATTGGCGGGGGATTGGCCAGTGGGGATTTGTCAGGGAGGATGGTTCGGAGTATAACGCAATTATCTAACAACCTGAAGGTTGCCTGTTTGAATCTCATCACGGACAACTTTAGCTAATTGTCAATTAAATGTATTTCTTAAGCTCTTTTTTACATCAGCAGATGTCACAAATTGCTTATACAGAAACCCAGCATAAAATACCAAACAGCAAGCAATGCAGATATATGCAGGAACCTACTGTAGGAAGAAACATAGAGAGGAACCAGGCTCTGGGAGGTGACCAGTCCTCTTCTGACTGTGCATTCTGACTGTGCATGGTGAAGATTATGAGAGTACATGGCCGTTAAGGCCAGATCGTTCTTCAAGATGTTCTAACGTTCATAGATGACCAACAGAGTCAAATAATAATCACAGTGATTTTAGAGGGCACAACAGGTCAGCACCTCAGAAATAAATGTCAGTTAGCTTTTCATAGCCCAGCATTCAGAGGTCGAGACAGCAGGTGCAGTAGAGAGGGAGAGACTTTGCAACTACTTACTACTTTTTAGCTACTTTGCAACTACTTAGCATGTTAGCTAACCCTTCCCCTAACCCTAATCCTTTAACCGTAACTCTAACCTTAACCCTTCAACTACTTAGCATGTTAGCTAACCCTTCCCCTAACCCTAATCCTTTAACCGTAAACCTAACCTTAACCCTTCAACTACTTAGCTACGTAGCATGTTACCTAACCTTACCCTTAATAACCCCTAAACCTAACCCTAACCTTAACCCCTAGCCTAGCTGACTTTAGCTACCCCAAAAATTTTACTTGTGTAATGCGTTATGAAGAAAGAAAATCATGTAATAAACACAAAATGCGTTGTGATAGAAATTATGTAATTTTCCATGTGCCTGTTATGAAGTAATTTGTGTCTAATTCTCAATAAGCTGTGATAGTGTGTTGGGTGTTGGCCTATCCTCTCTTGTTTCTCCTGTATCCTCTTTGTAGTTTTATGTCCACCCCAGGCTCAGTATGAACATCGAACATAAATGCCCATAAATGGCAAACATGCCATGTAGGTTGTCCGTGCATTATGATTCCCAGTTTGTCTGTGCCATAACTCAGATATCTGCTAAAACACCACAGGCACATCAGTGAGGACCTCCAATCAGAACAGCATCACCTGTAGGACAGGAAAGATATTACACAGATATACACTACAGAGAGAGAGAGAGAGAGAGTGAGAGAGAGAGAGAGAGAGAGAGAGAGAGAGAGAGAGAGAGAGAGAGAGAGAGAGAGAGAGAGAGACAGAGAGATCTAACAAAATGTGTTAGATTGCACACAGGTGGACTTCATTTAAGTGTCATATGATCTGTCACATACAGTGCCTTGCGAAAGTATTCGGCCCCCTTGAACTTTGCGACCTTTTGACACATTTCAGGCTTCAAACATAAAGATATAAAACTGTATTTTTTTTGTGAAGAATCAACCATAAGTGGGACACAATCATGAAGTGGAACGACATTTATTGGATATTTCAAACTTTTTTAACAAATCAAAAACTGAAAAATTGGGCCTGCAAAATTATTCAGCCCCTTTACTTTCAGTGCAGCAAACTCTCTCCAGAAGTTCAGTGAGGATCTCTGAATGATCCAATGTTGACCTAAATGACTAATGATGGTAAATCCACCTGTGTGTAATCAAGTCTCCGTATAAATGCACCTGCACTGTGATAGTCTCAGAGGTCCGTTAAAAGCGCAGAGAGCATCATGAAGAACAAGGAACACACCAGGCAGGTCCGAGATACTGTTGTGAAGAAGTTTAAAGCCGGATTTGGATACAAAAATATTTCCCAAGCCTTAAACATCCCAAGGAGCACTGTGCAAGCGATAATATTGAAATGGAAGGAGTATCAGACCACTGCAAATCTACCAAGACCTGGTCGTCCCTCTAAAATTTCAGCTCATACAAGGAGAGGACTGATCAGAGATGCAGCCAAGAGGCCCATGATCACTCTGGATGAACTGCAGAGATCTACAGCTGAGGTGGGAGACTCTGTCCATAGGACAACAATCAGTCGTATATTGCACAAATCTGGCCTTTATGGAAGAGTGGCAAGAAGAAAGCCATTTCTTAAAGATATCCATAAAAAGTGTCGTTTAAAGTTTGCCACAAGCCACCTGGGAGACACACCAAACATGTGGAAGAAGGTGCTCTGGTCAGATGAAACCAAAATTGAACTTTTTGGCAACAATGCAAAACGTTATGTTTGGCGTAAAAGCAACACAGCTCATCACCATGAACACACCATCCCCACTGTCAAACATGGTGGTGGCAGCATCATGGTTTGGCCCTGCTTTTCTTCAGCAGGGACAGGGAAGATGGTTAAAATTGATGGGAAGATGGATGGAGCCAAATACAGGACCATTCTGGAAGAAAACCTGATGGAGTCTGCAAAAGACCTGAGACTGGGATGGAGATTTGTCTTCCAACAAGACAATGATCCAAAATATAAAGCAAAATCTACAATGGAATGGTTCAAAAATAAACATATCCAGGTGTTAGAATGGCCAAGTCAAAGTCCAGACCTGAATCCAATCGAGAATCTGTGGAAAGAACTGAAAACTGCTGTTCACAAATGCTCTCCGTCCAACCTCACTGAGCTCGAGCTGTTTTGCAAGGAGGAATGGGAAAAAATGTCAGTCTCTCGATGTGCAAAACTGATAGAGACATACCCCAAGCGACTTACAGCTGTAATCGCAGCAAAAGGTGGCGCTACAAAGTATTAACTTAAGGGGGCTGAATAATTTTGCACGCCCAATTTTTCAGTTTTTGATTTGTTAAAAAAGTTTGAAATATCCAATAAATGTCGTTCCACTTCATGATTGTGTCCCACTTGTTGTTGATTCTTCACAAAAAAAATACAGTTTTATATCTTTATGTTTGAAGCCTGAAATGTGGCAAAAGGTCGCAAAGTTCAAGGGGGCCGAATACTTTCGCAAGGCACTGTATATACAGTGGGGAGAACAAGTATTTGATACACTGCCGGTTTTTGCAGGTTTTCCAACTTACAAAGCTTGTAGAGGTCTGTAATTGTTATCATAGGTACACTTCCACTCTGAGAGACGGAATCTAAAACAAAAATCCAGAACATCACATTTGTATGATTTTTAAGTAATTAATTTGCATTAATTTGCCAAGCTTATAGAGACATAGCTTACAGAGACATACCCAAAGACCTGGCCAAGGCTTTCGACTCTGTCAATCACTGCATTCTTATCGGCAGACTCAACAGCCTTGGTTTCTCAAATGACTGCCTCGCCTGGTTCACCAACTACTTCTCAGATGGAGTCCAGTGTGTCAAATCGGAGGGCCTGTTGTCTGGACCTCTGGCAGTCTCTATTGGGATGCCACAGGGTTCAATTCTCAGGCCGACTCTTCTCAGTATTCATCAATGATGTCGCTCTTGCTGCTGGTGAATCTCTGATCCACCTCTACGCAGACGACACCATTTTGTATACATCTGGCCTGTCACGCCCTGACCTTAGATATCTCTGTTTTCTATATATTTTGGTTAGGTCAGGGTGTGACTAGGGTGGGTACTCTAGTGTTGTATGTCTAGGGTTTTGTATGTCTAGGGTTTTGTATGTCTAGGGTTGTTGTAGGTCTAGGGGTTTTTGTATTTCTATGTTGGCCTGATATGGTTCCCAATCAGAGACAGCTGTTTATCGTTGTCTCTGATTGGGGACCATATTTAGGCAGCCCTGTTTCCCCACTTTCTGTTGTGGCATCTTGTCTACAGTAAGTTGCCTTTGTGCACTCCAGTAGCTTCACGTTTCATTTGTGCTTTTGTTGTTTTGTTTAAGTGAGGTTCTCTTTATTAAAATGATGTGGAACTCTATTGTGGTCTCATCTTTACGACGACATGGCCCTTCTTTGGACACTGTGCTAACAAACCTCCAAACGAGCTTCAATGCCATACAACACTCCTTCCGTGACCTCCAACTGCTCTTAAATGCAAGTAAAACTAAATGCATGCTCTTCAACCGATTGCTGCCCGCACCCACCTGTCCGACTAGCATCACTACTCTGGACGGTTCTGACCTAGAACATGTGGACAACTACAAATACCTAGGTGTCTGGTTAAACTGTAAACTCTTCTTCCAGACTCACATTAAGCATCTCCAATCCAAAATGAAATATAGAATCGGCTTCCTATTTCGCATCAAAGCATCCTTCACTCATGCGGCCAAACATACCCTCGTAAAACTGGCTATCCTACCGATCCTTGACTTTGGCTATATCATTTACAAAATAGCCGTCAATCCGTTTTGTCACCAAAGCCCATATACTACTCACCACTGCGACCTGTATGCTCTCGTTGGCTGGCCCTCGCCTCATATTCGTCGCCAAACCCACTGGCTCCAGGTCATCTACAAGTCTTTGCTAGATAAATCCCTGCCTTATCTCAGCTCACTGGTCACAATAGCAGCACCCACCCGTAGCACGCGCTCCAGCAGGTATAGTTCACTGGTCATCCCCAAAGCCAACTCCTCCTTTGTCTGCCTTTCCTTCCAGTTCTCTGCTGCAAATGAATGGAACGAATTCACTAACTTTAAGCATAAGCTGTCAGTGCAGCTTACCGATCATTGCACCTGTACACTGCACATCTGTAAATAGCCCACCCAACTACCTTTCTTTTTTTTTTTTTGCTAATTTGCACCCCAGTATCTCTACTAAAATCCATTTTAATTACAGGTTGTAATGCAACAAAATAGGAAAAATGCCAAGGGGGTTGAATACTTTCTCAAGCCACTGTATGTGACCAATAAAATGTGATTTGATTTGATTTATTTGCAGTGCTGAGCTAGTATTGTACCTGACATGTAATGTTAGCTAATGTTTCATCTCCTCTCGACTAAGCTGAATGGATAAGCTACCCTAGCTAGTAGCTACCACAGCCAGGTCAGGTATAGCCTCTAGTTATCTGTCAGTTAGCGATATGAGGTGACAATATTACTATCTAACAGTGTTTGTTTTGTTCCTTTTCAGAAGTAAATTTACTTGATGTACCGTTAGAGAGAGAGCTTGCCAAAAGTTGGCTAATGTTAGCCCTTATTTTTGCCTCAATCACACTAGACCTGAAACAAATGCTGAAACCATTGACTATACGATTGAATATTGATATTCTGATGTTTTTTCGGTGGAATGTGAATTTTATTAGTCAGTATGTCAATATAACTTTATTGATCTGTCAGTTTCCCTAGCTAATTCCCTACTTTTCACAGTGACACAGTAATAAACAGCTCTAACGTTGCAGGTTTCACTGTCATGGTGCACAGTAGAGGTCTGCACAGGACCAATTTCTTCATCCTGCTCCCGCCCCGCACCCACTGGGTTTCTGTCTGACTCCCACCTGCTACCCAAACCCAACCGCAGTCCTGCAATGTTATTTTAGGCTTATGTGACGCAGCTAACTTGCCAGCCATGGTCCAAGCAATTTTGCACCCTAAAGACAATATAAAATGTGCAAAAATAACTTAAGAAATAGGTTCAATTACCAGAGATTCTCACATGGCCCTAATATTGTATTACGGGGCCATATCAGCCAGTATGCTTGATGTAGTTTGAAGAGCGCAGAGGTGGCGAAACTTGCACGTTCTCTTGAGCTATTTTTATAGCCTACCTTTTAGGAGTGGGAAGATTTTCAGATGGAGAAATATGGGTGACCCATATTTAGGCCTATTTGTAGATGTAGTAAACTATAGTCTAATCATAGGCCTATTTAGGAAGTACATTTCCTTTCAAAGATAAGTGTCCCGTGCTTCTCTACATAGGCTATAGCCTACTCTATTTAACTGAGACCACATGCACACCTGATCTCACAGGTATGGCTACTGAACTGGAAACAGCAAGAATTATAACAGTGACACTTGCTACGTTTTGCATAGTCCTATAGGATACCCTAGCTTTTAGGAGGACGATTTGCAGGCAGAGACAAATAAGTGGGTAATCAATCATGGTTGAAAATGAAAAGGCACAACGCTCGCTCACCCTAGTAGCCTAACCTATGGTCACCCTAGTAGCCTAACCTATGGTCACCCTAGTAGCCTAACCTATGGTCACCCTAGTAGCCTAACCTATGGTCACCCTAGTAGCCTAACCTATGGTCACCCTAGTAGCCTAACCTATGAGCATTTGTTGTGCCTTTTCCTTTTCAATGATAATTACATGTTTTGATTGCACTTCGAATTTAAACGCCCTCCACTTCTTTCCATTATCAATATATATTTACAGGCACTGTAGTAAACTACAGTATAATCATATTTATGTTAATTTCATATTCAAGTTAACTACCATGTGATTCTCCGCCCATGTAGACTGCCTACTTTATTTCAATGAGACCACACACACTAGGCGCACTTGAGCTCTCTCGCCCATCTAGGAGAGGTAGGGTACTGAAGTTGAAGCAGCGAATTCTGAGGGTGTGAATAATGCAAATGTGTTTTTAATACAATAGATAGGCTAACACATACAAAGCAGAAAGAGGACTGTTTCCAGATAATGGGACAACTAAAATATTTGAATCCCAAAGTAGTCTGTCTGACCGATCGCCTCCAGCATGAAACATCCAGACCGCGCCTCAATGATCTTCGTGATCTCTGTTCGGGACATACTGGTCCCTCAGGCATCCCGGGGGAACGCAGACCTCTAGTGCAGCAAATGCACAACACTATGCTCATCATTTCTTAGATGGATCAGATGAGGATCCGAGCACAATATCAGTGAATGATACAAAGTTCTATCTTGAATTGATGGGTGGACCTACAGTAGCTACAGGACATCGGTCTGGGATCTGGAAATAAGGGTCATTCATTGCACCATTGATTCTGTTCTTGGATAATATAATGTATGAATGGTATACCAAGGTAATTCATTGTCGTGCCTCATTTTAGGAGTATCAGATGGTGACAGGGGTCTCCACAGGGTCAGGCTGCCAGAGAAGACCAGTCTGTGGAGGTGTGGTGATTTCTTTGCGGATACAACATTTTATTCTCTCTGTGCAGCAAACACTGGACAAGCCAGATGCTATTTTAAGGCAGTCCGACAAACCTCCAAAGTTGATTTCCACACTGTATCAAGGGTTGATAGAGGCTTTTCCCGATGACACAAAACATGTAAAGCATAAATGTGAGGAAGACCTGGTAGAAGCTATTGATGATGATGAACGGATACAGATACTGTATGTTTGAATGCCCGGTCATGTTCATCTCATCTCAGACATAAATTACTACAGTTTAGGGCCATCCATAGAACGTAATATATGGCAGTGAAACTGAATAACATGCACTCAGAAATGTTATTCCTCTGCTAGAGGTGTAAAACACAAAAGGGGACATATTTACATATGTTATGGTCTTGTGAAGGCTGACTCAATTTGAGTATGAGTATGTTATTTGTTTTATCTCAGCATGTCTACAGATTCTCCCTTCTCCCTGTTTTTGTTTGCTTGGAAAGGTTGATACTGGAGACTATCTGAAGAAACGGTCTAACCAAGCATTTATACAGGGCTAAGAAATTAATTGGAAGGTTGGTTACCCTCTCACAATGTCGTGTTTTTTTTCCGCTAGATTTGATTCATTACAAGATACTGGGCAACTTTCATAAGGTTTGGATGCCTTATATTGAATACAGTTTGAATAAAGGAATCTGTATTGAAAACATACCCACCTCAGGGGAGACACGTATTTAGGCAATCCCTAGCTGCTGGGCTGCTCAGTCCTGGTCTGTCGTCCTGTGGGATGGCCTTGGCCTAACACACCTGAAACCAATACTGAATGTTTCACTAAGATCCTAAAGCTAAATGGGCTGGGGGCTGCAGGGAGGTGGACCCCTAGGAACAGCACGGGGCGACCCATCTATATTGCGTTCAAGTAAAAAGAGCTCTACCTTACTATTAGTACTATGAGATTAATTATATGGAGGATTTGCTATTTCTGTGCGTTAATGTATATTTGTGACCGACCGACTCGATTCGGTCTTATGTAGCAAAATTTGAAATTATGTTTTTTACATTGTATAAAAGTAGAGACTCATAGCTAGAAAAGTGTATATAATACACTACAGTTGAGGAACAATGGAAAGTAATTCCGCTTTGAAAGTTGGTAAACTTGTAACCCCACAATTGAGAAAATAGTCCTTGAATATATTGGTACCTACTGGAGAGCTCTTCTTTGTCTCCACACATTCAGCATTGTTCACACCCTCTTAAGCTTTAGCCCCACCCATCTCTTTAAGGATTATCATGTGAGGCTATGTACTAAACGACTAAAGATTTCAAGCCTAAAGGCTGGTTTATACTACAGCTGTGTTCGTAAATTTAATCTGGAGTGCCAGAGTGTGCTCTGGGCATTCGTAAATTCAGAGCAGTGTCAGATTGGCCGTTTGTAAATTGCAAGTGTTTTGCTCTCGGAGCTTTCAGAGCACACAGTGGACGCTCTGGACGAAAAGTAGGGTTGATCCAAGCGTTCTGACCTAACAGTGGCAGTCAAGCACCCAAGCTAACTGGCTAACGTTAGCTAGCTTGCTAGCAACATCCAGACACAAATGAGAGAACAGCTCACTCTGACCATTTTACTCGCCCTAGTAGAGCTGGTTAGGCTGTTTCATGTTATCCCAGAGCATTGGTGACTGCTGGCAACAATTTAATTATGCATTTTTGCCAACGTTTACTCACACCGGCTATATTCAACGGGTGTTGAGCATTCAGTTATTCTGCGAATTTATCAGCTGCGTCCGTTGACTGTTGTCGCAGTGACATCATAAACATTATTTTGAAATAGTTACTTACATTGTGGAGTCTTTTGTTTCGATATATAGCTAGCTAGCTAAACAATGAACCATAATCCCAACTCATTACATTACTACGCTCCAGGAATCTGCAGGTGGCTAACCAACCAGGTTCAATATTAGCTAGCTAACATTAGGCTATAACTAGCAATGCATATGGCTCTGAGATATGAATAATATTACCACAAAGATCATACAGGTAACGTTAGCTAGCTAGCTAGCAAACAGTATATTTTAAATTGAAATGAAAATGACATTCTGACAAAATTTGAAATGTGTAATATCTGAAAATGAAGCTAGCTAGACTAGACGGATGCCATGGTTGCCCTTAGTTTGAAGATGTAATCCGGAGACAGGTGTTTTATACAACAGCCTTCTGTGTGTTCTCATTTCAACTCTGTCTGCATATTTGCAATCAAACTCAGAATTTTACCCATCTCCTTAGCTATCATACTCTAATTCCACTGATTTCAAACTCGGTCCTCCAGAAAGTGGAGAGCAACAGTTATACAGTTTTACTACGTGATATCTTTCAAAAAAGACACGTTAGAAAGGATTACCTACACATACTGATCAGCTCATATTATAGAAAGAAGCGTGCTACATGGCAGACCAATCTGAACTCATCTCTCAGCTTGTCCAGCCCAATCATTATCTCAGCCAATCATGGCTAGTGGGAAGGTTGCCTGACTTTTTCCATGGATAAACCAACTAGGCTCGTAATTTAGCTATTTCATTTTTTATTTACAGAAGGCATACAAGTTTGTTATTAAGGCACATGAAAGTTCACATGTTCCCAGATGGAATTTCTGCCAGAAAAATGCATTAAAAAAAAAAATGTTATGTTCAAATTGCGCTCCTGTGAATTTGTGATGCATGACAAATGCCTAGTTTCCTGAAACTTGACACATTTGAGGTGTAAGTGTGTTTTTTGTTTCCAAACCTTTCCCTTGGAAAAGGAAGTGTGAACTGGTAAGGAAATTGTGTTGGGTGAGAGTTGAGTTATTCACTAGACTGGTGGGGGTCAGGCGTGCAGGCTGGCTGGTCGGTCTGGCTGAAATTTTATGTAGAAGATGTCTTAATAAAGCCTAATAAAAGTCTGTATTATTTCAAAAGTTGTTCATTTGTTAGACTATTGGTTAAAGGTGCAACACAATATTTATTATTGAATTATTGGTCTAGTTCAGTCTTATTAATCACTTAAACATATTTAATAATGATCTCTTACCTAGCTTGATGACTGTAGGAATTTATGCTTACTTTTTGTTTTAAATAGAGATGGCACATTGGATTGTGTAAAAATGCGGAAAATTAGCTTCCGATACCCCAAAACATTATGGGGGAGGACCCCCAGACCCACCGCCAGGTTATGTCTCCCCCACTTCTAAAACCAAACCCAGATTTTCAAAAACCATTTTGTACGCATTTCTGTATGTGGATTTCCTAGGTTCAGCCATAGTACGTTCAGAAGTGGTCTGGTCTCTGTGGCTGTAATCCAGAGGTCTGCACTTCTTAACCAACCCCTCCCTGAGTAGATAAAGGTAGCTGGCCAGCCTTCCTCCCTCCAGGCCTCTCCAGATCCCCCTAGTCTATTTGTCCGGCCGAAGTACATTATCTCCACGCCGGCTAAAGAGAGCTCAAGGAGGATTTGTGGGTCTGCGGGAAGGACCAAGAAAAATGTTTTCTGATAAATTATTCACTATCCCACAATCCCTTTTGGGCAGAGTGTTGCATTGCACCGCATGACACATTACACCCTCCCTCTTTCACTTTCTCTTTCTTCCTCTCTCATCCACTTCTCCCCTCTGCTACTTTTTTCTCTCTCTCTCCTTCTCGTCTTCCTCTCTCTCTCTCTCTCCCTTCCTCTTCCCCTCTCTCTCCATCTCTTTTCTTTTTTTGTATTCAGCTACACCGGGCCTTCAGCCTCCAGAGAGAGGAACAGTTTTCAGGCAAGCTGTCGCCCATAATGGTGGCAATTAATAACATGTCATAATCCTGCAGAGGTGTGTGTGTGTGTGTGTGTGTGTGTGTGTGTGTGTGTGTGTGTGCGTGCGTGCGTGCGTGTGTGTGTGTGTGTGTGTGTGTGTGTGTGTGTGTGTGTGTGTGTGTGTGTGTGTGTGTGTGTGTTTGTGTGTGTGAGGGGGTGGGCGGGTTGGTTCTTATATCCTTGTGGGGACCTAAAATCCCAAAAAGGATAGTAAAACAAGGAAAATTATTTGACATTTCCCATGTCCCCATGAGGACAAAAGGCTATTTTAAGCTTAGGGGTTAGGTTTAGGGTTACGGTTACACTTAGGGTTAGGTTTAGAATTAGGGTTAGGTTAATGGAAGGGTTTAATGGTTAGGTTTAAGGTTAGGATAGAGGTTAGGTTTAGGTTTATGGTTTGGTTTAACGTTCTGCGTTAAAGTTAGGGTTAAGGTTAGGGTGATGGTTGTGTTTAGGCTTAAGATATTTTTAATTTATATACATTTTAGGTCCCCACAAGGATAGAAGAACATAACATGTGTGTGTGTGTGTGTATATGTGTGTGTCTGTGGAGCGGATAAGTGTCAGACCTGTGGCCATTCCAGTGGACTGATGGACGCAGCTGTTCTCCACATCTGAGCTCTAAGCATCTGACTGTCAGTCCGCTGCCTCGCCATACTGGTACATATCTGAGGCCCTTTCTGGCCTGCTCAGCCCCACTAGGCCCTCTCTGGCCTGCTCAGCCCCACTAGGCCCTCTCTGGCCTGCTCAGCCCCACTAGGCCCTCTCCCCAGGTGCACCAGTCCCTAACGGCCCGCAGGCATAGCCAGCCAATTGTACCGCACCTCGCCCCAATGCATACTGCATCATGCAGGTGTGAGTCTGCACACTATTCGGTTGGAGAGAACAACACACACACATAGACACACATGGACACATAAACACATAGAAACATGGACACACACATTATGTAATACACATTACAGGTTTTTCAATCACTTTGCCAATTTTTTCAATTGTCAGTGGTATATTTTCAAAACTCTAAATTGATAACACTTGTAATGGCCACCTTATGTTCAGAACCTTTAATTGTGCATTCATTGGGATTTCACACATCTTTCTCTCATTCATGCAAAATCAAACAAAAATGACTAAATGGTGAGCCTATCACTATCTGATACATTGGTGACTGAACGAAATGTGCTTATGGTATTTCAGGGAAAAGGTTGATTTTGCACGAGTGACTCAGCAGTGAGGGATGTGTGAAACCCCAATGAATACACAATCAAAGTTTCTGATCATAAGATACATTACATTACATTACATTACATGTGTTATCAGTTTAGAGTTTTGCACATCTGAAAAATTTGCCAAAGTGACTGACAAAAAGTGTTTGTATTTTGTATTGGTAACAAACAACAAGAAAATCATATCAACGGTGAAGTGATTATTCCATTTTGAAAAACAGATACTTAGATTGATTATGTATCCAAATTGAACGGGTGACTTGGTGCAGTGAACAAGTATCTTTGTTAATGTATTTTTTTCCACTCAGTCAGTTGAAAATGTGCTTAGAGTTTTGAAACGCGAGCCATTTTGATGATCTGTTTAGATTTTTGTGTGGTGAAAATGTTCCACATACTGTACTTGTGAAAATGGTATCAAAGTGATTGAAACAAAACTGCAATTATCAGCTCTAAATCCTGGCTCCAGCCAAAGCGTGGTACGTAGCCAGGGCACGTTAGTGTGCTTCGGCGTTTTGGTGGGATAAAACAACAACCTGACTGTGAGAGGATGAACAGAGCAGAGAGAGAATCACAGAGCAGGATGTAACATTCCTACACAACGCTAGAGTTGTCTCTCTTGGATATATAGTTGTCTCTCCTGGCCATGCCATGTACTTACAACGCTGACCCCACTAATCTCTCATACTGTTGTAATGCAGTGCAGTAGGAGAGACCAATTAGTATTACTACTAGGGATGAGACACACACCAGTGAGAGAACATGGTTTCATTGGACTGTACGTCACCTAAGCTAACGTGATGTTTACAGGTGTTTATGTCGACCACTTCTACACACTAACACACACTCCTCCTTAATGTCCCTAGTAGAGACCAGTCCTAGTGTAGATCTACACACCAGCCCAGCCCAGTCAGGACAGTCTCCATCCCCTCCTCCTCGATCACCTCTTCTTCACTGCCGGCCCTCCTGCCCTACACGCCTGTCCTGTCCCACTCAGTGTAGTGTGTGTGTTCCTGGAAGGCGTAGCTCCTGCCCTACACGCCTGTCCTGTCCCACTCAGTGTAGTCTGTGTGTTCCTGGAAGGCGTATCTCCTGCCCTACACGCCTGTCCTGTCCCACTCAGTGTAGTGTGTGTGTTCCTGGAAGGCGTAGCTCCTGCCCTACACGCCTGTCATGTCCCACTCAGTGTAGTGTGTGAGTTCCTGGAAGGCGTAGCTCCTGCCCTACACGCCTGTCCTGTCCCGCTCAGTGTAGTGTGTGTGTTCCTGGAAGGCGTAGCTCCTGCCCTGTTGGAATATAGTCTTGCGTTTACATCTCAGAGAGGCGCTGAAGCGTTGATTTAGTTAGTGCTCGCAGCGCGCCCACCGTCTCCTACCTGGCATAGGCAAAGGTTTACAAACCTGTGGCCATTTGTACACTCCCAGTGGCTGTCAGAGAGCCCTGCCCCGATGCACTGCTTTCATTTGACCCAATTCATTTCGGGTGGGTGTGTCTCAGTGTCAGTGATGTATGCCCCCTGTGATTTTACTGATGTATAATCTCTTAGCTCTCTTTCCGCCAGAGTTATCTTACCTCAATAGGCCAAGGAAACAATGGCCAGCCAAACATAAGCTCTGGAAAGGTTAGAGAAAGAGGGATTTCCGCCGACATTGCTTTGCTAATGCGTGTAAAGGGCACGGGTAGTGTGTACAGTGCACGTGTACACACACATACGTGCGGTACACACAACAAGTGTAACGGATGTGAAACGGCTAGATAGCGTTTCAATCGGTGACGTCACTTGCTCTGAGACCTGGAAGTAGTGGTTCCCGTGGCTTTTGTGGAGCGATGGGTAACGATGCTTTGTGGGTGACTGTTGTTGTTGTGTGCAGAGGGTCCCTGGTTCGCGCCCGGGTATGGGCGAGGGGATGGTGTAAAGTTATACTGTTACACACGCAAGCACACAAACATGCACAAATGTATATCCCTTCATCTGAACATAAATCAATCAGAAGTACCTAATAAAATTAATTGAATTCCTTGCTCTTTGTTGATGCACCTGGTCACACTGTAGTCACGCTCAGTAACTTCTAATGTAACATTGTTGATATTCACCCCTTCTATTAGTGTGTTGATGAATACCATGACATGTTCTCTGTTCTGTGTGTGGCATATTACACCGAGTATACAACAGCGGCGGTCAGAACCGTTTAAGATGGAGGACAATCATGTTCTTATTTCTACTACAGCATATTGGATGATTCATTCATATTCCATTCACCCAATGTAAGAGTGATAGGTTTAGGCTATTACATGATACTCTAATTTTCCCTATACCCATAGTGAGGTTGCTACACCGAGCCTATGAATGAAAGTTTGCAACGTAAGTGCACACAGGTCGAGAGACAAATTAGAGGCGATAGACAGTGACACATGGACAGACAGTGACAGTTCAATACCGCCTTGCACCCAGTTGCAAGCGAGAGTTTCTATTGGACAAATTCAGGTACATGAATACACCCCTGATCACACGTAAACACAGTTCACTTTCATAGCAGCCACGTTGTATTCCGTCTCACATTTATGCACTCTACTCCTCTCCCTTCGCTTGTGGACTCAATGCACATCACATCAGCTTTATGTGACCAGGTGAAAAAACCTTTCCAAACCAAACCGCTGCACACAGCCTACATCGTAGTCACCATTTTAGCTAAAGTAACGTCATAGTCAGAATAGCTAATAGAACTAACGCATTAGTAAACACGCTACAGTCATGCAGTAACTTTAGTGTACAGTCAGTAAGCAGTTACACTGCTGAGCCCCGGTGGCAATAAATTAGTAATACCAAAAGCTTACCACGACTTGGAACTAGCTAGCTAACTAAGTGAAACTGGAAAAAAAATTACAATCTCTCTCTATTTTTCTCTTGCATCTCCTTCATTTTGGAATAAATTAATTTGTTCAAAACTGTTCAACTATTGTCTTTCTCTCTCTTTGAGTCAACTACTGTCACGGATGTCGTCTGGAGATAGAGAGGAGGACCAAGATGCGGCGTGGTAAGTGTTCGTCATTTTAATTGAAAAACAGAACACTACAAAACAACAAAGTGACAACCATGAAGCTGATGAACAATCGTGCTGACACAAGTAACTTAACATAGACAATCACCCACAACCCACAATGACAAAACAGGCTACCTAAATATGGTTCCCAATCAGAGACAACGACTAACACCTGCCTCTGATTGAGAACCATATCAGGCCAAACACAGAAACAGACAAACTAGACATCCAACATAGAATGCCCACTCAGATCACACCCTGACCAAACAAAACATAGAAACATACAAAGCAAACTATGGTCAGGGCGTGACAACTACTCACCACATTGCATATACTGCAGTGCTAGCTAGCTGTAGCTGATCCTTTGATTGGGTGGACAACATGTCAGTTCATGCTGCAAGAGCTCTGATAGGCTGGAGGACGTTCTCCGGAAGTCATAATTAATGTGTCAGTCTATGAAGGGGGTGAGAACCATGAGCCTCCTAGGTTTTGTATTGAAGTCAATGTACCCAGAGGAGGATAGAAGCTAGCTGTCCTCCGGCTACATCATGGTTCTACCCTACAGAGTGCTTTGAGGCTGCTGTAGACCTTATTTGCAAAATAGCGTGTTTTAATCAGATATTTGGTGAAGTGATTATATTTGCTATAGTTTTATCTAAAAAGGATAACTTTTTAAATGTTTTACAATTTTTATTTTCATGAAATTCACTGAGAAGGATGGTCCTCCCCTTCCTCCTCTGAGGAGCCTCTGTACAAAACATTAGGAACACTTTCCCAATATTCAGTTGCACCCTCTACTCTCAGAACAGACACAAGGTGTCGAAAACATTCCACAGGGATGCTGGTCCATGTTGACTTCAATGCTCCCCACAGTTGTGTCAAGTTGGCTGCATGTTCTTTGGGTGGTGGACCGACCATTCTTGATACACAAGGGAAACTGTTGAGCGTGAAAAACCCAGAAGCGTTGCCATTCTTGACACTCTAAAACCGGTGCGCCCGACACCTACTACCATACCCCGTTCAAAGGCACTTAAATATTTTGTCTTGCCCATCTACTCTCTGAATGGCACACATACACAATCCATGTCTCAATTGTTTCAAGGATTTTAAATCCGTCTTTAATCTGTTTTCTCCCCTTCATTTACACTGATTGAAGTGGATTTAACAATTTACATAAATTAGGGATCTTAGCTTTCACCTGGATTCACCTGGTCAGTCTATGTCATGGAAAGAGCAGGTGTTCCTAATGTTTTGTACACACTCATATCAAAGCTCAATATTCTGAATGAATCATTAAACTGTATGGAATGTTGATTGTAATTGGTATACATGTCTTATCAATGTTATATTGGTGTAGTATAGTAAACAAGTTTGATAGATAGCTATGTCACAGGGTATCAATCAGGCCACAAATGTTTATCCGGCAATAGGACGAGACATTCTCTACAGGCTTGATGTGGTAATAGGACATTCTACTCTATACAAGCCTGGTGTATTAGAGAGGTGATTACTGAGCTATAGATGTATCTACACCAACACTAAGTTGAATTCAATGTTTATTTACTGTGTGTAGGTTAGTCTCATTATTGGCCCATTTGACCCCTCTTCCTCTCCTCTACCTCTGCTCCCAAGGTAATTGTTGTGTTGTTGTCAATGTTGCGTTACGTACTGTACTTCACTTAATGTAATGCATGTACTTGTTTGTGTTGAGATACAAGACAAAATTACCCCATGGGGAGACAAATAACCACATGTATTAATTACAATTTGGTTCAGCTTACCCGGTGACGGAAAATAAATATACTGCTGTAAACATACGTAATTCTTCCCAGGGAATTTCCCAGGGACAGAGCATTACCAGTGACCTATGAGCTAATTGAATGTTTCAATAAACAATCTACATTTAGATTTATCTAGTTATTCTAGTATTTCTAGTAATTGGCTTGATTTAACCTTATGCAAATCAGATCTAGATATAACATCACATGAATGAACGGTTCCTGGAAGATTGGACTACTCACTTCAAAATCCAACGGGGTATATATCTGATTCTGAATGTGATGGAGATGGATGATCTAGAATCAGGTTCCCCCTGTCCATAATCGTGATCGTATTCATTGGGATCTAAAACGCCAAACTGATTCTAGAACAGCTCAGAAGAGAGAGAGATGGAGGAGATTGTCCCAGCCATAGCTGTCCCGGTCCATGTGTGGAATTGCTCTCCGCCCTCGATGTGGGAGCGCGGGTCACAATGTTCTCCGTGCATCCCATCTCTGACCTCCCCTCGGAAGTGGATTCTGTTGTCCGTCGGAGCGCTGGGGAACATTCTCACCCGCTTTCCCCATGTTTGTCTTTCTTATGGCATCAAGGCTGGACCAGGTGAGAAGTGCATGAGATGAGATTGCCCCCCAATACCCGCTATCCCCTCCGCACCCCCCTCTGTTTCAAAAGGCATTGCTGGACCCCTGTCCCTGGTCCCTGTCTCTATTTTGCTCTGCATAGCGTGACATAAATCAAACTAGGTTTTTCTTCTGCCGGCTCTCTCCAGTCCCCTTTTCCCCTACATTGTATTCACAGATTTAGTGGCATTTCAAATAGATAAACACAAGCAACATCTATCAACACAGATAGAAAGAGGGCCGTAATCAGAGTCCTGGGCTCCGCGCGGAGGAGGGAGCCGTATCTCCATTTACCTTGGGATAAATCCATTGGTGTGACCACCGGCGCAGCACACTGACAAATTACCCCAGTCAGGCCGGCATAGTGTGCAGGGCTTTATTGGCCTCTCTCTAAGTGGTCTTACCCTTCAGCGGAAAGGATGGGCCTTGTCAGACACAGCCAGATTAAAGCCCAGACAAAAATAAATTATTTGCTATTAGAAAACACCCATTGTGAATCGTTTAAGGGGAAACAAATATGTACGAGGAAGAAGAGGAAGAAGAGGAAGAAGAAGAAGAGGAGGCTCAGACGTGTGTTCTCTCTCTCTGACCTCTCTCTCTCTCTCTCTCTGACCTCTCTCTCTCTGACCACTCTCTCTCTCTCTCTCTCTCTCTCTCTCTCTCTCTCTCTCTCTCTCTCTCTGACCTCTCTCTCTCTCTGACCTCTCAATTCAATTCAATTAAAGGGGCTTTATTGGCATGGGAAACGTGTTAACATTGCCAAAGCAAGTGAGGTAGATAATATACAAAAGTGAAATAAACAATAAAATGAACAGTAAACATTACACATACAGAAGTTTCAAAACAATAAAGACATTAAGAAATGTCATATATATATATATATATATATATATATATATATATATATATATATATATATATATATATATATATATATATATATATATATATACAGTGTTGTAACAATGTACAAATGGTTAAAGTACACAAGGGAAAATAAATAAGCATAAATATGGGTTGTATTTACAATGGTGTTTGTTCTTCACTGGTTGCCCTTTTCTTGTGGCAACAGGTCACAAATCTTGCTGCTGTGATGGCACACTGGAATTTCACCCAGTAGATATGGGAGTTTATCAAAATTGGATTTGATTTCGAATTCTTTGTGGACCTGTGTAATCTGAGGGAAATACGTCTCTCTAATATGGTCATACATTGGGCAGGAGGTTAGGAAGTGCAGCTCAGTTTCCACCTCATTTTGTGGGCAGTGACCTCTCTCTCTCTCTGGCCTCTGTTTTTCTTTCTCTCTCTATCTATCTGCTCTCGTTTTGTGTGTATAGTGAATGTGTGTGTTCGTGTGTGTGTGTGTGTGTGTGTGTGTGTGTGTGTGTGTGTGTGTGTGTGTGTGTGTGTGTGTGTGTGTGTATTTCTGTTAAAGTGTTCTTGAGTGAAATTGACGGGGAATAGGGCTAGAGGCATTTGGATTAAGCACAAACAGACATCATCGTGTAGCCCTTTCCTGCAGTCAAATGACCTAGTGGCCTCATGGGTGGAATGTTATATAGATTTGTTCTAAAACCTGCCGAAAATCCGGTGTTTTCATGTCAAACAGTCTTTAATTTCAGTCTTCTAAGATGTACATACAGTGTACTGTTGTGTACCGTTGTGATATGCATTTCAACTCTACATCTGACATGGTACAGGTGTCTTTTTTTTTTTTTTAAAGCCCATAACCATGTGTGTGAGGTGTATGTTGACGACTACCAAGAAACACTCTGTGTGTGACCCTGATTTAGCCCGCTGCAGTAAAAGGTCAAAGGGGTTGGAGGTGGTAAGAGCAGACCGAGGGAAGAGCAGACCGAGGGAAGAGCAGACAGAGGGAAGAGCAGACCGAGGGAAGAGCAGACCGAGGGAAGAGCAGACCGAGGGAAGAGCAGACCGAGGGAGATAAAAGGGAACTCTGATGGGGACGGAGTGAAAGAAAGGGAGGAGTCACGATGGAGGTGCAGTCATGGCGACAGAGAGCTATACGCAGGACACTGTGGGAGGAAACCACGGCAACCAATCAAATCAAGACGGAAGAAGATCAAAACTTCCATCTCTAAAACACCCAAAGCAATTGGTATTGGACTATTCTACAAACTGGAATGAGTTTAAATACAGACCAAATGCTGTCCTATAAACAGTAGTAACATAGTGATTACAGTAGTAGTGAAATGTGTTTAAAACATTTTTTTTATATATGTTGAGCAAAATGTACTTTTGTATTATCTCTATCTTTGTCATTTTTAACCCCCAGAAATCATGAATAGGTCAAGCGAACAGGTGACTTATGGGATACTGGAGGTTGTGTTGTGGTGGTTAAAAATAGACTCAGACCTGAGAGAGAAAATAAACATTATTTCACTCCGGTTTATCTGACGTTTGACTTTGAGGGACAAGATTTAAAGACACTCTCGCTCCGAACAGTCCATGTTCCACTGGTTGTAAATGATTTGAAGGTTGTCGAACAAACAACCCCGTTGACAGAATATATGCGAAGTGCTTTTTTCTGAGTGTCACTGTCTGTGTGTCTCTGAGTGAGTGTGTGTGTGCATGTGTGTGAGTTCATGCGTATGATTGGATGCCCATTAAATGCATTTCATTTGTGTTTGCATCATTTCATTGAGTTAACCCTAAATATGTATTAGCTGAGAGCAGAAAAAATCATCTGTTCAGCTGAATGCATGCTGAGTGGATTCGACACAAGAGATGTGTCATGAATAGTCCTGTTGGCCTCCAGCGGGACATGGCCGTCTGTGCTCTCTAGCTCTGACAACAGCACAGGAAGCTAAGGCACCATCAAAAACGGCAGAAAATACTAAAAACGTACTGTGAACTGTAGACGGCTAGAGGTTATATTCTTTGTGCACATCTCCTCGAACCCTGCTGTCAGGTGAAACTTTTCCTTTCAAGAAATAGTACAGGATGATGTGAGGGAGAGACACAAATAAAACTGAGACGTCGTAACAAAAGCTCAAAACCTACTTTCAAATGTTCAGGCTGAACACCCTTTCGAAGCTGGGCAAACGTTGGCCCATTCCAATCGAGCTGTTTGCAGACGAAATTCACAGGCGGGGGTCAAGTCCAATGATAAGAGGAGTGAGAAGGAAACTATTCGTCATCGCTGGTTTACTCAGGGGTCCTGGGAGCAAGGCCTTTCATCACTGTCTGGGTGACACACACACACACACACACACGCTCATGTGCGCGCACGTGCACACACACTCACACACACACACGCACGCTCGCACACACACACACGTGCACACACACACACACGCACGCGCGCACATGTGCGCGCACGTGCACACACACTCACGCACACACACGCACGCTTGCACACACACACACACACACACACACACACACACACACACACACACACACACACACACACACACACACACACACACCACATGCATGCCTGTACTGTCTACACACACTTATACCTGGACACGTACCTTTAAACAGTATCTACTTACACATACTGAGATGACACAGCTGGACCAGAGGCTGGAGTTAACATAGAAATACAGTTTACAGAATGGAGATGGGCTGAGTATGCATTAACGGACATCACTTAAGAGTCCATGAAAAAGTAATTCATATATTATTTATAAATGATGTATTACTGTATAATTGAAATCTAGAGGTTATGATTAGGAGAGTTAAAATCCTATCTCAAGATAAAGCCTGTCCAAGCCAGAGCAGGGGTGGCATTAGTTGGAAGTGACAGCCTGGCTGGCGGTGCTCTCTCCTGGGTGTGAGCTGGCAGGCTGGTGGCACAGCTCCAGAAGTCTGCTTTAGGGAGTGCTATTTGGGGTGGGGGGGTGGGGGTTAACACGGCCCCCCCTTCCCCACCAACTGTTTCCATAACCTTGGGACAGACAAGTGTACCTGCCCTGCCAGTGCGAGGTGCGGCCCCAGAGTGAGCGTGATTGAAAATTGCTTTATTGCTTTATATGCGACTCCTATTTTGTTGCCAATCCAATTCATTTATCGTGTGGCAGTTCTGTGGTGCACCTGCTTAGAGCGGCTGGAGATTACTTTTGAAAAAAAGAAAGAGGGAGAGAGAGGTAGAAATAAAGACATTCTCAGGGGACTATTACCCTGATTGTCTCTCTCTTCTCTCTCTCTCTCTATCTCTCTTGCTTTCTCCCTCTCTCTTTCTCTCTCTCCCTCTCTCCCTCCCTCTCTCTCTCTCTCTCTTTCTCTCTCTCTCTCTCTCTCTCTCTCTTCTCTCCCTCTCTCCTTCTCTCTCTCCCCCTCTCCCTCCCTCTCTCTCTCTCTCTCTCTCTCCCTATCTCTCTCTCTCTCTCTCTCTCTCTCTCTCTTCTCTCCCTCTTCCCCCCTCTCTCTCTCTCTCTCTCTCACTTTCTCCCTCTCTCTCTCCCTCTGTCCTTCTCTCTCTCAACTCTCCCCTTCAAGAGACTCTCTTCCTCTCTGTTCCCTCCCTCCTTCCTCCCCTCTCCCCTCTGCTCTCACACCACCAGCACCAGAACAGCTGTGAGTACGCTGTACTAATATTGCTTTACTCTCTACCACTTAGGGGCCAGGAGGTCCTTTTTATGTGACATTCTTCTTCGTTACTGAGCATTCATTGTTGAAAGCCCTCTTTCTCAAGGTGCACTTTGAATACTGTGACTGAGGCGTTGAGGAAGGAGAGGGGAGAGAGTGAAACGGTGGAGATGGAGGGGGGACAGGGACGGGCAGGGGGTGTTTTTTGCATTTTGGCAGGAATGTGAATGGAATGCCGGAATAAGGAGGGAGGGAGGGGGGGAGGAGTGAGAGGAGGAGGGCTACAGTTGGTAATGCTTCCCAGGAAAATACAGCTCCCGTTTCACCTCATCTGGTGGAGGCTGACCCCACACCTTCAGGCCTAAAGCATTCTAGGAAAGAGACAGTACAGAGAAAGCTAAACTAGAGCATATATACATACAATTTAATTTTGGGATGGATTTATTTTTGTGCTCTGTAGAAGACAAAAAAAGAGGATCATGTTATTAAACCGCAATAACACTGTTGTTACACGTTCATGCTGAAGCAGTTAATGTTTTATTACACTCAATTTAGCTGCAGCTTAATTACTTAAATATAGGCCTAGATCAGGGATGGGCACGCAGACCCATGAGCCACTGCGGCTCACCCCCATCAAAGTTGCCCATCCCTGGCCTAAATGGTTCAGTCATTAACTTCCTGCAAACTCACAGTGCATCAGTGGTCACTTTGAAAAGAAACAAGCTCAGCTCAGAGAAGCAAGAAGGACATTTACAGATTAACAGTAGAGAGAACAAAATAGCCAGAGCAGCTTAGAGAGAGAGAGAGAGAGAGAGAGAGAGACAGAGAGAGAGAGAGAGAGAGAGAGAGAGACAGAGAGAGAGAGAGACAGAGAGACAGAGAGACAGAGAGAGAGAGAGAGAGAGAGAGAGAGAGACAGAGAGAGAGACAGAGAGAGAGAGAGAGAGACAGAGACAGAGAGAGAGAGAGAGAGAGAGAGAGAGAGAGAGAGAGAGAGAGAGAACTGAGCATTACCTCTCGTCCTGCCACATTTACCTTACGCTTATTACCCAATAAAATCATCATATTTGGGCCCTCTGTATTTGTTTGATTGCATTTCCCTCCGTGTCATTGAAAATATGTGAGATGTTATGTTACACCCTATTGATTACCGGTGTTAATTAAAATTTTAATTAAAGTTTTTTATGGTCTGCGTTTCACTTGTGATAATAGTAAGGAAAAACAGGGCAGAGCTTCCATAAATCTTTCCCTTTATTTGCAGATACCAGCCATCAACACATACTACTGTGTACATCACATTTTACCAACATTGATTTTGAAAATATTAATATTACTTTAACTTCATAATTCAATTTATAACTGCAAAGCATAAAATTCAGGCGCTATAACTCAGCTAATGAACGGGAAAAGTCCATTACAACCCTATCAAAACCGGAGTCATCTGATCCACATAAGTGGCTTTCATGTAACTGGGAATCATTTACTTTAGCTACACAGCTCCCTCTGTAACGGTATACAATGGCTGTCTCCCCAATGCACCCTATTCCCTACCCTTTGGGTAATACAATGCCATTTGGGATGCCAATATTTAGTGAGCCTGCAGGTTATTAGATGGATGGGCACTTAGAGACTGATAGATAGAGATGCCGAGGACATTATTAATTGTATTATTATAATTTCATTTCCTCGTCCTGTGTATTTATCTCTTAGGTCATTGTGTATCATGGTTTCCATCTAGAAAAACTCCCTGGGTGCTTATCTAACAGTATTGTAATGTAGTGTTTCATTTCATAATGCTAATTCAATCTAGTTTAATTGGCGGGTGAAATATGAACAACATTTACTATATCCAATTGGTTGGACAAACTGTTTCCTCGGGATCTGTGTTTTACCACTCTATTACATGTCAGCAGACAGACCAAAGCCTAGAGCTGGAGAAGCTAGCTGTTTTCCAGGGCTACATTTGGAAACTAAGGAGAGGGGAGGAGAGGTATTTATTGTGTGTTTTTAGAGGTGTCACACACTCACTTTTTGGACAAATATGAGGGTTGACCAAGGGTAAAACGAAGAGGGAGGGAGGGAGGGAGGGAGGGAGGGAGGGAGAAAGAAGGGAATGAATGGCGAGATTAAGAGAGAAGATAATGGAGAAAAGAGATATGAAGGAGGAGGAGGAGGAGGAGGAGGAGGAGAAAGAGAGGGGCTAAGTGGAGCTGTCTGTCTCCCCGTGCCGCCAGTGTCTGGGTGTGGGTGTGTGGGTTTAACGTGTGGAATGTGAGTTCATTATGAAGTGTGGAGTAGCGTGGAGCAGTAATGAGTGGAGATTGGTCTGGCACCGGGAGATGTGCTGCCTGGAGGCTTCGCTCATTCTAACCCTGCTGGAGTGCCGGAGGTCTTAGACCCTGGTTAGCTGGGGTCACCCACCCCCTCGCCCATCTTCCTCTCATCCACCATCACCCCTGCTGCTTGCTCCCAGAGCCAGCCACAGAAAAGAACAGTCAGGACAAATGTCCTCCCAATGGGACAGCATGGTGGGGAAATCACTGTCCCTCATTGTGGCCCCCCTACCTGTCCGTCCCACACCATGCTGGGTCATGTGAGCAGCATTGTCTCCGAGGAGATCACTGAGCTGCATGTTGTTTTAAGGCTAAGCCTGGGTCAATGAGCCCATTGTCTGGGCCATACTGCCCTCAGCTGCTAGCAGCCCAGGGGGAGAAACAGACAACCTGGACTCATTTAGAGGATGTAATGGTTCTATGGACCTCGCAGTCTTTAAAAAGACTTCTTAGGGATAGCCCCCTTTTTTTCAATTCTCAACTAAAATGACATTCCAAATCGAATTGTCTGTAGCGCAGGCCCTGAAGCAAGGATATGCATATTCTTGTTACCGTTTGAAAGGAAACACTTAAGTTTGTGGAAATGTGAATTGAATGTAGGAGAATATAAACAGATGGCAGCAGCGTATGTGCAAGTTTCAGACGGATAACTTGAAGTATGAGCGAACGACATGACATTTGGTGTGAAGTCACCCAGGTACATTGGGGCAAATCGTGAAGGAGACATTTGCATTCATATTAGATTTTTCTGCAAGAATATCGTCAAATCGGTATACTTGGACTTGGACTCAACATTTGCAAAACAACTAGTTTTCATAACTTCAAGGCTGTGAATATTCGTATAATTTTTGTCCAAAAGGAAAAGGCATGCTGTCGTACAAAGTTAGTAGTTACATTTTATGACACATACAGGGTTTCCGGATACTCCCATAAATCCCAGCTCATTGGCTATCTAGCTAGCTTTTTTGACCCCGATTGGTGCTTATTTGACAAACTTAGAGTCATTCAAGTGAAGACTGCCAGCGTCATTGGCGTGCCATGAAGGCACAGTCGCTCTCTGACCAAATATGGTGTCCTATAGGATATACTACACCCCTAATGATATAGTGAAGTCTGGTTACGTTCTAGGATCTAGGATCTCTGAGAAATACATACAAATGTGATTTGTCTGGTTGAAACAACGTTTTGGGTTAGATTTTCACAGATTCCTTTCTTTGCAAATCGAACGAGTGGAAATGCAAAATCGACCGGGCATGCTATATGGACTGTTTTAGGATATGAAAAATGATTTTATCTAACAAAACGACACTTCATGTTAACTCTGGGACCCTTTGGATGATAAACCAGAGCAAGATTTCAGAATGTAAGTACACATCTCACCTTCAGAGATGAATTTATCAAACCTATCGCGGTGAAAAAAGTGTTTTGTTGTTAGGAGCTCTCCTCATACAATAGCATGGTGTAATAGCTACTGTAAATTGGACAGTTCTGTTATATTAACAAGAATTTAAGCTTTCAGCCGATATAAAACACTTATATGTACCGACATTTGTTGTTTCTCTAAAATCTGCGATCGTGACACAAGGCACAGCATGATTTACAACTGTCCTGTTGACGGGACGCCGATCCCTAACTTAACTTATTCGTTCTCTCGTTCACACAGACACACAGACACACAGTGGCACAGACACACAGACACTCAGTGGCACAGTGGCCTGAGTGGCGCAGTGGTCAAAGTGCACTGCATCTAAGTGCTAGAGGTGTCACTACAGACCCTAGTTCGATTCCAGGCTGTATCACAACCGGCTGTGATTGGGAGTCCCATAGGGTGGTGCACAATTGGCCCGGTGTCGTCCGGGTTAGGGTTTGACCGGGTTAGGCCGTCATTCTAAATAAGAATTTGTTTTTAACTGACTTGCCTAGTTACATAAAAAAATGCATTTTATCAGCATTTCTTTCTAGAGGTGAATAGTGACAGGTTTAGTTATTCATCGCATATCATCCAGCTGCTCTATGTTCCCCCTTTTACTGCCATAATGTTGTCAGTGTAGTGGAACACATTGCTAGCTATTATGCCATCATCTGCTCTTCTTAAAACACGCCTCAAAGTGTGACATTATTACCAATGAGCCATAAGGAGCCTATCCAATGACCAAACATCCCCTTTGTTCCTTTATGGCCTCGACACAATCTCCCGGAGCACCAAGGGTTCAAAAGGGCACGCCCTCGCGACACAGGAGACACAGTCTTTTACTCCCCTGCTTAATCGAAACACTGCGTACTCGCGCGTACCACATCACAGTTATGCTCTGGGCAAATGAAAGTCAGCCTATTGATTGCATATCTGTCGTTCGAAGCCTTTAGATCGTATGCTCACACGTCCTCCTGCTATGTTCAGCTCCGACCCTGGAGACATGTATCGCCTGTCACGCCGTACAACAGTATTTCATAAAGCCATAGTGGTGCAGGTACGGCATGGTGTCTTTCTCGTGTGTCTTCGGGGGTGGCAACATTTTTGGCTTTGAGTTAGTCCACTTTTCATGCCTTTTGTTGTCCAGAGCCTGTGGTATATAGTAGATATAATAGTAGCGTAGAGGAATCCGGTAGGGCAGTGCTTAAACATAGATTTGTTGTCCAGCATTTGTCAAAGGTCAACAGTGAACAGGCCCTTCGGTGGTCATTAAGACTCAGTCACTGAACTTGTTCTATTCTCCTTCACAACCCCATGATTAGGAAACATCTATTACTGGACAGGAGAGCGATAACACGCTGCAACACCGGCACATTTCAAGAACAGGTCATTCATAACAGGGTAAAAGGTCACGTCAGGTGGCATGTTAGTATTTCACTTTAACTTTGATTAAAGATTTTTGGAAAAGATGGGAAAACGACTCAATAGCTGTGCGGCCCTCCCTCTCCACCATGGCAGTCCACAGTTCCATATTTCCTGGAGAAATCGATAAGGTGGGAGCTGAAGAAGCTATTGCCGCTCACTCTCTCTCTCTCTCTCTCTCTCTCTCTCTCTCTCTCTCTCTCTCTCTCTCTCAGGGCGCAACACTCCATTCATTTTCCTCCTTTCTTCTTCTCTTCATGTATCACAGGAGGAGAGAGGGAGCATACAGATACTGAGAGAGACAACTCTCCAATCTATTGTTGAAGCATCGGGCTGTGATCAGGTATTTCAATATATTTTGTTTGACCTTTTTCTTACTGCTTTTACTTGACAGCAAACCAACAACAAAAAAAAGGCATTTCAATTGGGATTTTTTGAGCGAGGATGCGAAAAGTTCTCTCAATCAGAAATATGAAAAAGTGCATGTATGGTATAATATATAACAATAAAATATAATGGAGGATTCAAAATGAAACGCCTCATTATGATAACGGAGAAAAGGGAGTCCAGCTGCAGCTTTGTAATTGTCAGGTTGAATTTCTGACAGATAGGAAAAACCAGAGCAAGAGGGTTTATTTAATCATGTCTCATAATGTTTGTGACTTGATTTAAGGTTTGATGTTTTGATTGTTTACAGTTTTGTATGCACTGTTATAATTTGACCATGTAGTTGAGTGTGCTAATTTAAATGAAGGTGTATCCTAAGTATATTTAAATTTATGGCTCACTAAATTTGTTTTCAATATGCCTACATTTTCAGTCTCACGTTTGCCAATTGTTCTGCTTTATGACTCTAGACTCTTTATACTGTCATTTTTTTGGGAAACATTTTTTTCACTCCACTTTATTTTACCAGGCAGGTCAATTGGGAACGAACTCTTATGTACGAGGATGGCCTAATTTCATCAGTAGTCTTTCACAGTTTTGATGTTCTGCAACGTTATAGACACCGGTGTAATGTGCAAAAACCAGGCGTCACAATTCCCTTCAGCCGGTGTGCCAGTGGGTGTATCAGTGTGACATAGCTCACCACTCAGAATACTCATGATATGGCTGTACTTAAGAGGTACTTAAAGGTCCTTAAAACCATCTGCCTGTCACACAGACACACAGACACACAGACACACACACACACACACACACACACACACACGTACACACACACACACGTACACACACACACACGTACATACACACACACACACACACACACACACACACACACACACACACACACACACACACACACACACACACACACACACACACACACACACACACACACACACACACACACACACACACGTACATCCGTAAAAACAGAAAAACACACTCAAGTCCACTCACATGTACAACATGGTTTGTATACACATATACACACACACATATGCCCCCCCCTCTCCCTCACTCACATATGCCCCCCCCCCCCCCTCCCTCACTCACATATGCACCCCAACCCTCCCTTCCCTCAGGCTCCCAGGCAGTGAGGTGGTATATAACTAGGCCCTGCGCCCCTCTCCCTCAGCTGAGTGATTCAGTGCCAAGAGAGAACCGCTGACCGCCAAGGATGAATGTCAACTCCCACCAGGGGGATACAGGCCAATTTGTTAGAGGGCTGATTAACAGTAATATGAATGTAACTGTACGCACACTCAGGGGAGTTGGGCACAGGCCGCAATTACCCACCGCTGCACGCCACCCCCGCAGGCCCGTAATGTGAAACAAATCTGTGGGAATATCGCCGGCCATCCGTCTTTATTTACACATGCGGTAATGAGGGCTTGTGTTCATCTGATGCTGTGGTTAGAGGGGGAGGCCTAGTTCCAGCAGGCTTATAGGCGGGCGGTGCACGCACGCGCACGCACACACACACGCGCACACGCACACACACACGCACACGCACACACAAACAGCTCTGCTTTAAACTACCAGGCTGCAGGGATAGGTAAAGATCAATGGTTCAGATAGATACCCACTGGCTCCTATTGATCTCACTGAGTTAGATGGATGATTTTCACAACTCACACTCCTGATACTCCCAAAACTCAATTACAACAAGAGGAGGGCTGGGTTTTACGACTAAGGAGAAAAGGAAAATACTATTGAGAATATTACTTTTAAGGCTTTTCGCTTGACGTTAGTAGGCGTCGGTGTAGATATGAGGTGTCATTATTATATGTATATACTCGTACACACTGTGCAGTATACGACATGCACACTATGAATTGAATCTCTAAACGAACACACACACTCACCACTACTGTCTGTCCATCTAAATAATCCACGATGGGGTTGAGCTCCCCTTTGAATCAGCGTCACTAAAGCAGCTTTGGTGTGAGACATGTCTCCATGTTCCTGCCATAGCTGTTAAACCATGCATCCCATCCCATCCACAGCTCAGTCTCCCTCTATGAGCCCAGCTAAATGAGATGTCCATGGGGATAATAGGAAGCCCCACTGGCTCTCTTCTGGCGCTCTGTGTGGCTCTTTTCATGCCAATTAGACTCTGCGATATAGTCACAGCAGCAGCTGCACAAAGGCTAGCTCGGCTGGGCTAGACTAGATGCCTTCAGGATACATCCCCGTCTGATCAGGACCCTGGCCCCCAACCTCTCAACATGGAGGTTGGGTCAGACAGGGGAAATGGGGATGGATACATGGGGAGTTAGGTCTTACTCACACAATGGATATAGTGTGTACCTGTATTTGTTTTTGAATTATGACCGTTGTAGCTAACGAAAACAACTACTTACTGGCCCACATTTTTTGATATTTGTTTTATTTTATGAATTTGATTCTATGATCTAAACATAAATATCAACATATATTTATATTCACAACAGAAACACAAAACAATATGATAATATTTTAAAAGGCGAACAAAGAAATTGTGAGCAGGGGAGGTAAAAAAAGGTTTATAGAACAAAAAAATATAAAATGTATCATGATTTATAAGACTGAGAAACAAATATTTTGATTTAAAAACAAATATATTTATGTACTGTATATAGCTCTGGAAAGAATTAAGAGACCTCTGCGAAATTATCTGTTTCTCTGTTTTTACTATTTATAGGTATGTGTTTGGGTAAAATGAAAATGGTTGTTTTATTCTATAAACTTCTGATAACATTTCTCCCAAATTCCAAATAAAAATATTGTCATTTAGAGCATTTATTTGTTGAAAATGACAACTGGACAAAATAACAAACCAGATGCAGTGTTGTCAGACCTCGAATAATGCAAAGAAAATAAGTTCATATTCATTTTTAAACCACACAACACCAATGTTTTAACTTAGGAAGAGTTCAGATATCAATATTTGGAGGAATAACCCTGATTTTCAATCACAGCTTTCATGCGTCTTAGCCTGCTCTCCACCAGTCTTTCACATTGATGTTGGGGGACTTTATGCCACTCCTGGCGCAAGAATTCAAGCAGCTCGGCTTTGTTTGATGGCTTGTGAACATCCATCTTCCTCTTGTGGTATGGAGCATTGTCCTGCTGGGGAAAAAACAATCCTCATTTGGGGAACATTGTCAGAACAGAAGGAAGCAAGTTTTCTTCCAGGACAACCTTTGTACGTGGCTTGATTCAGGGGTTCTTCAAAGACAAATCTGCCTGATTCCAGCCACGCTGAAGCACCCCCAGATTATCACCAATTCTCCACCAAATTTCACAATGGGTGAGAGACACTGTGGCTTGTAGGCCGCTCCAGGTCTCGCACCCACTGTGAAATTTGGACCCAGAGTTACCTCTGCTGCAGAGGATAAGTTCATAAGAGATACCAGCTTCAGAAATTGCAGCCCAAATAAATGCTTTACAGAGTTCAAGGAACAGACACATCACAACATCAACTGTTCAGAGTAGACTGCGTGAATCAGGCCTTCATGGTCGAATTGCTGCAAAGAAACCATTACTAAAGGACACCAATAAGAAGAAGACAAGTGGAAATGTGTTCTTTGGTCTGATGAGTCCAAATTTGAGATTTTTGGTTCCAACTGCAGTGTCTTTGTGAGGCGCAGAGTAGGTGAACGGATGATCTCTGCATGTGTGGTTCCCATCGTGGAGCATGTAGGAGGATGTGTGATGGTGTGTGGGTGCTTTGCTGGTGACACTGTCAGTGATTTATTTAGAATTCAAGGCACACTTAACCAGCATGGCGACCACAGCATTCTGTAGCGATACACCATTCCATCTGGTTTGCGCTTAGTGGGACTATCATTTGATTTTCAACAGGACAATGACCCAACAAACCTCCAGGCTGTGTAAGGGCTATTTGACCAAGAAGGAGAGTGATGGAGTGCTGCATTAGATGACCTGAACTCCAAAATCACCTGACCTCAACCCAATTGAGATGGGTGGCTCTCACTTGGCCCAGCACCCTCCGGGTTTGGCCGGGTTAGGCCGTCATTGTAAAAATAATTTGTTCTTAACTGACTTGCCTAGTTAAATAAATCAAATAAAAAGATGATTTGGCATGAGTCGGACCGCAGAGTGAAGGAAAATCAGCCAACAAGTGCTCAGCATATATGGGAACTCCTTCAAGACTGTTGGAATCGCTTCTCAGGTGAAGCTGGTTGAAAGAATGCAAAGCGTGTGCAAAGGTATGATCAAGGCAAAGAGTGGCTACTTTGAAGAATCTAAAATCTAAAATATATTTTGATTTGCTTAACACTTTTTTGGTTACTGCATGATTCCATATTTCATAGTTTTGATGATTATTCTACCATGTAGAAAATAGTAAAAATAAAGAAAAACCCTTGAATGAGTAGGTATGTCCAAACGTATGACTGGTACAGTACTGTATATACTGTATATATATATATATATATATATATATATATATATACAGTATATACAGTACTGTATATATATATATATATATGAAAGGAATAATAATACACTATATACAGTTGAGGTCAGATGTTACACCTTAGCCAAATACATTTAAACTACCTTTTTCACAATTCCTGACACTAATCCAAGTATAAATTCCCTGTCTTAGGTCAGTTAGGATCACCACTTTCTTTTAAGAATGTGAAATGTCAGAATAATAGTAGATAGAATGATTTATTTCAGCTTTTATTTCTTTCATCACATTCCCAGTGGGTCAGAAGTTTACATATACTCAATTAGTATTTGGTAGCATTGCCTTTAAATTGTTTAACTTGGGTCACACGTTTCGGGTAGCTTTCCACAAGCTTCCCACAATAAGTTGGTTGAATTTTGGCCCATTCCTCCTGACAGAGCTGGTGTAACTGAGTCAGGTTTGTAGGCCTCCTTGCTTGCAAACACTTTTTCAGTTCTGCCCACAAATGTTCTATAGGATTGAGGTCAGGGCTTTGTGATGGCCACTCCAATACCTTGACTTGGTTGTCCTTAAGCCATTTTGCCACAACTTTGGAAGTATGCTTGGGGACATTGTCCATTTGGAGGACCCATTTGCGAACAAGCTTTAACTGATGTCTTGAGATGTTGCTTCAATATATACACATACGTTTCCTTCTGCATGTAGCCATCTATTTTGTGAAGTGCACCAGTCCCTCCTGCAGCAAAGCACCCCACAACATGATGCTGCCACCCCTGTGCTTCACGGTTGGGGTGGTGTTCTTCGGCTTGCAAGCGACCCCCTTTTTCCTCCAAACATAACGATGGTCATTATGGCCAAACAGTTCTATTTTGTTTCATCAGACCAGAGGACATTTCTCCAAAAAGTACGATCTTTGTCCCCATGTGCAGTTGCAAACCGTAGTCTGGCTTTTTTTATGGCGGCTTTGGAGCAGTGGCTTCTTCCTTGCTGAGCGGCCTTTCAGGTTATGTCGGTACAGGATTCGTTTTACTGTGGCTATAGATACTTTCGTGCCTGTTTCCTCCAGCATTTTTACAAGGTCCTTTGCTGTTGTTCTGGGATTGATTTGCACTTTTCGCACCAAAATACGTTCATCTCTAGGCGGTATGACGGCTGCGTGGTCCCATGGTGTTTATACTTGCGTGCTATTGTTTGTACAGATGAATGTGGTACCTTCAGGCATTTGGAAATTGCTCCCAAGGATGAACCAGACTTGTGGAGGTCTACAATTATTTTTCTGAGGTCTTGGCTGATTTCTTTTGATTTTCCCACAATGTCAAGCAAAGAGGCACTGAGTTTGAAGGTAAGCCTTGAAATACATCCACAGGTACACCTCCAATTGACTCAAATGATGTCAATTAGCCTATCAGAAGCTTCTAAAGCCATGACATAATTTTCTAATATTTTCCAAGCTGTTTAAAGGCACTGTCAACTTAGTGTATGTAAACTTCTGACCCACTGGAATTGTGATACAGTGAATTATAAGTGAAATAATCTGTCAGTAAACAATTGTTGGAACAATTACCTATCCGAAAAACTATAGTTTGTTAACAAGAAATTTGAGGAGTGGTTGAAAAATGAGTTTTAATGACTCCAACCTAAGTGTATGTAAACTTCCGACTTCAACTGTACATGTATAGATATATATATAGATATATAGATACTATTGAAAATATATTTACTTACTGTGAAACAACTGATATCATCATGTATACAGTATGCATTTCTGTGACCTTTATGTTCTCTATCATGAAGGTAGATTTTTACCCCTTCCTCCTCAGCAGACTCCCCTACTAGCCAGTCCTACCTGCCCTCCCCTCCACTACCCCTCTCCCTGCCCGCGGTGGTGTCAGTGAGAACATTAACCCGGAAACAAAAGGTCATGTCTGGTCATGACACTAATGAACTGTGACAGCAATACAGAGCATTCCCCGCCAACACAGACCGACACATAGAGCCCAGAATTGGATTAGTGATTAACCACCCTGTTGTCCCAGATTGAGTCAAATGGCCGTGGAGACTGGAGTCACAAAGCTGCACTGTCCCTGTCCAGTCCCAGCCTGCAGGTTGAGATCCCTGCTGGTGGAGGATACCCTAGGAGGAGGTGGGAGAGGTGAGGAGGGGAGAGGAGGGAGGAGGGTTAGAAGGGTGTCCCCAGGGCTCCTAGCAGTTGTCACGTCTGGAGGCCCCACTGTGCAGTGAAATGAGAAGGGTTCCGTGCACCTGAGCTAAGCCCAGGAGAAGCCTGGGGCGGTGGGGGAGCGTGGGTACGAGAGGAGCCTGGGGCGGTGGGGGAGCGTGGGTACGAGAGGAGCCTGGCTCCCCTGCTGTCCTCCATCTCTCCCCCGGCTACCCCATCCTCCATGCTCCTCTAACATATATCTCGCTGGGAGACAAGAGCGCCAGTGCGAATCAAACCCACCACCTATAAATTATCACTTTCATTCCCTCTTTAACTCTCTCTCTCGTCCCTTTCTCCGTCCACCCTCCCCTCGTTCTATCCCTTCCTCCACTCTTTCCTTCCCCTCACTATACTTCCCCTCAACCTGTGGGTTCCCATTGCAATTTAAACTACCCTGTCAGAGGGGAAGTTGCAATGTGGCTAACTTGCCATTGTAACGGATAGCTTGACAAATGCAGGAGGGTGGCAGAACTTCGTGGTCCTGACTACCTCCTGACCTACGAGATAAGAGGAGAGAAAAGAGAGCGGGAGAGGAGAGGAGAGAAGAGAAGAGGAGAGGGGTAGTGAGTGACTTTCAGCAGGATAATGAGCGTTTGAACGATGGCTGAAATGTTGCCGTCAACCTGCCCTTCTGCTCGGTGGTAATTAGGTAATTAGTAAAGTCCTAATTATGGGATCAAGGTGCAGGGAAACAATTAGCAGAAAGTATTGCCACATAAAACTGAAATTTACGTTCTGCCACAGCATGTTTAATTCCTGGACGTCGTGTGTGATCTGCTGTCCTTCCTAAATAACCACATAAAAAATGACATTTCCCTTGCCTTTTACCTCCTGAGTGAAAAAGTTCATTTTAATGGGCCGGCTATACAAACTGAATATGAATGAGGAATTAGAAATGTTGAAATGATACTGTGAAAATGATGTGTGTATTTCTGTTCCAAATCCATTATTATGTAATTCTGTATGTCTGTATGTATAATAAAGTTAGCCTTTATGCAGGGCAACCCTGGGTCTACACTGTGCAAATAGATGTATTGCTAAGTAGCCTCGGCAGCTCCGTAAGTGATAGCAATTAAATAGTGTTGTAGCCCCCCCCCCCCCCCCCCCCCCCCCGACACACCAACCGTGGCTGTGGTAGCATTTGGTGTTAGAGAGAGAAAAAGAGAGACGAAAGAAAACAAGAAAGTTACACAATCCTCTTAACGATACACCCCAACCTAAACATAAAAGAGAGGAAGAAAGAGGCTGAAGGAGAGACAATTGAGCTTAACAGCCTGATTCTTAACTATTATTTATCCGTTATAGTGGGGAATGGAGGGAGCCGGGGCGCTGTGCTGTGCAGCGAGGAGTCGGAGCAGAGCGGCAGATAGAGAGTAGAGGATTAGAGAAGATTTGTGGGCTTTACAAGGCCCTGTCCTCCCATCCGCATCGCCCGGGCTCCCAGGGGCTCCACAGCCAGCGCTGGCTCAGCTTGTCTGATCATTTATCCATAATTATAAAATTAATATTTTAGATGGCGCTATGATGAACCCATTATGGTGATGGGTCCCGATATCAATTATAACTTCAATTTCAATTTCACTTACAGCCGCCCGCCCGCCCAACCCTCCCGCAGCAAATGGCTCCGGGTGGCTCGTAGCGGGCTGGTGTGATAGTGATGGGGTCTGTACTACTGGAGCATGACGAATACAGATCACTGCACATTAGGATGAGCAATTATTTGAACATGTATAAAAACTATTTACAAGCAATGTAATTGACCGGGGTCAGAGGGAGATGCGGAAAAATGGACAGGTTGACACATTCCCCCCTCCCCCCCTTACCAACAGAAAGGATTTATTCATTTCTGCGGCTATAATTGAATTTTTGAAAGGGTTCCTCGTTAAAAGCTCATCGTAGGGGCTCATCTTTAAGGATGACCTTCCATAATTCTACCGCCAGAGGTACCCCCCCCCCCCCCCCCCAACTCCCTCCAATCCCCACCCAACCGACACACAGATCGCCTCCACTAAGGGGGGGGGGGGGGGGGGGGGGGGGGGTATGACAGGACAAAACATGTCTGCAGTAAAAGCAAGGTGAACGGGAATTTCAGACAGGAGGTTGAAAAGCCACCTGTGTTGCCCGTAGCAGGATGTGAACCTAGCCTTGACTTGGAAAGGAAGAGTTCCTAGAGCTGGTCCTCTCTTCAAAAAAAGGACAACAACATTTCCAAATCCATTGGAGACAATGATGAAAATGCATCCCGCTTTTTTTGGGGGGGCCCAATGTCGCAAAATAATATTGTCTATTTTCCCTACAGCATAGTCTCCGCTATAATTACTGCATTCAAATCAATAACATATTTGTATTGTAATAACTATTTGATGACATATTAGCAAACACATGGTATTGATTATATATCTAATTAATTATTGATTTAAATGACAGTACAAGTTTATGAATTATATAGCAATTATTAAATGACAACATGGGGTTGAGAGAGAAAAAAAAGATGGTTTCTTTAAAGTAGTGATATCGAATCTCTCAACAGTTATAAGGTTCCGTAACACAGTTACAACAATAATCCTTTATATCAATTCACATCTCGAGTTCTAATGAAAGTCAAATAACTAGAGAAAATATAAATCATATGTTGCATGTAAAGTATCTCAATTTACATTGATTATGTCAATTACAATAATTATTAACATTCCTGATTTTGTGTGTTTTCATGTTTACTCAAAATAATGACAGTGCTAAGTGAGATTATTTAACTCCAACTATCACTGTTTTTTATTTTACAGCATTAAAGTAATTCAATCCCACTTGTAACAGGCCTAATCATACACATTGTTCACACATTCATCACAGTATGTGTACTTACACATCCCTCACATCACAACACTCTGCTTATCCCTCACTGATTGGCTTCGAGGAGGCTAATTTATCTGTTATCTGTTATACGTGACTTACAAAAAACAAGGGTTAATGAGATGAGATTATGTCACAGACAGTTGGCTCCTCTTGGCGCGATACATGCCCCCCTTATTTGGGCTACCGTGTGCCCTAACCCAAATGGGGGGCCAAAAGGGGCCAAGAGGGGGGTCCTGGGCTTGCACCCCCTGGCCCCCCATGTATACGGATCCTTGTTTTCCCCGTGTCAATTTAATTGTTCACTGTCAGGGGCCAGAGCAGCGGATAACAAGCTTAGCAAATGATGTCTGCTGTTGCTACACATTGATTAATATTTTACATGTTATTATCCTCTGTCCATTACGACAGCAAATTAAACTATAAATCACCCTCTCAGCCGGTGTCACTGGATCATAAATTGTCTCTCTCTCCCTGTGCTTCCTCGCTCGCCGCTCTGCTCCTCACCGCACAGCGCCAACCACTGCTCACCGCCGCCTTACAGCGCAAGGTCTGCTCGGTGGTGAGACAACAAAGTGGGGGAAAAGTGGCTGTATTCTTTAAGGCTGAATTATGGACGAGTCACAGTTACCATGTACAACAGCCTGTGAGAAATGGACAGTTTGTTCTGCTGTAAAACTGAAGGTAAAGCAGGCACCGGCACAGGTCCCAGCGTAAAACGTTTGTATGTCGTATTAAAGAAATATTAGGTACGGTAGATATGAATGTCACACTTTATGTGGAGAGCCTACCAAGACTCAACACTTTTTGTTGGAGATTCCATAATTTGATATTTTCAAATTCATCGCTAGTATTTCTTTTTAGTTTGTTCTTTTATTTAGTATTTTAGATCACATGTTTAGATTAGTACGTATTTGTATTTTCTCTTTTTGAACATAAGTAAAAATTTGAATGAATTTATGTTACAAAAACAACAATAAGTAGTAACTTCGCAACATAGTAAAGAAGGAATATTTTAAAAGTGGGTATGTCAACAATTTATTCAAATGAATTCAAAACAGCTTATGAACCTATTTACAATTCCCACTTTGCATCACATCAGACGGTCGAAGCCTTTGTAGATAAATACCATCTCACTCTGTAGAGTAAAAAACCCTGCTCCCTGTTCGGCCCCGGTGGTAAATGGAAATTCAGACGTTCGTGTAGATAAATATTTTTTCCCTGTCTGTTTAGGCCCATTTTCCCCCTGGATATCATCTAAAATATCAGATGACCTTTCTGGCAGCCCTTTTTTTTCTCATTTTCACGGCTCTAGGCTGCATCCAGGACCTAGGTGCCTCACCACACAGACAGCTGCCTGGAAATCAATTTATACAGTCCTCCCTGTGCATGTAGGGACGTCGGGAGGGAGACGGGGTGGAGATGGGACAGAGGGCCAGCCAGATATAATGACACGGCCAATTGCATTGTGTTGGACCTCCGAGGGTCAAGTGGGGTCGAAGGGTACCACGGAAGCGCAATGGATATGCCACGGATACGGGGGCTTTGTTCGCAACGAGGGCATTAGGCAGGAATTACACAGTGGGGTCAAGTGACCGAGGGAGGGGGGAGGCACCGCCACCTTGGGACCTGGCCCTCTCATCATCATCCTGGGAGATGAGAGTGACACAGGAAGACACCTAAAGGGGGGGTAGTAGGGAACCAAATCCTCAGGATCCTCGGGACCCCCCCCCCCCTTCTTTCACCCCTGCTTAAACACTTCACCTGCTGATAGGTGCTGTTGACCCTTCCTAAATCTCATCATCGCGGATCGACGGCGGGGGAGATGGCGTGGGATTTTCTGTAACGGCCATGTCCCCTCCGGCCTCTCAGTACCTCAGACGTGTTCATTCTCTCATTTGTATACAGACGCATATGACTATCCATTTATTTATTTATCTATCTACCGGCCCGGATCGGATGGGATGTCGCTGAAGATGGCAATACTCACTGCTTGATCCCTCCTAAGCCCCTTGGATCCCCAGCAGACACAGTCCCTCTGCGCATCCCAATGATTTATCAATTTGCCATGTTTGTTAAGATGGCTTTGCTCTCTAATTCGGCTAGCGATGTCTACTACTGCCTGCTCTGCTATACCTGTTCCATAGAGGCATCGGATCATGTTGGATCCCCAGGCCTCATCAGTGGAGCTCAGGGATATGGACTATGGAGCAGCCAGCGGGTCCTGACCTCCAGGCTGGCCAATGGAGTCCATAGATCTGGGGTTAAGTCATCTGGCCTGGCCCAGCCTGCTCGCTCCCCTCCACACCATAATTACTGGGCAGACAGCCTCAACTTTACTTTCTCTCTTCCTCACAGATCAACGTAAATCTATCCGGGATGTCGTTCCCTTGCTGCCCTCAGGCTCTCGCACAACCTCTGCTCATAGACCCATGAGCCGATGAGTCACAAAAGCGATTATATTGAGGAAACTCTGTCGTACATGAGCACATTAAATGATTGTGTGCGTATTGTGAGAAGCAGTTAGTGTCAATAATAGGAACCTGGGCATCTGTTACGGTTGCCGAGTGTCTACTGCATGTTTAAACACCCATCGGCGTAGGATGAGAAGAAACAGGCTCCATCAGACTCAAGAGGATGCTGATATACGACACAGACTCTAACAAGTGAACACATGCAGCCCTCTCCGTTATTTGCATTCAAACTAGAGGGACTTAAACACAAACACCTTGTCTACTCTGAAAGGTTTATTCCGCCTGCTAAACACACAGGGCCCACGCATATGTGACTTGCTGGCTACTACGTAATACCAAGTCGGATGCAAAACAACCTCGGACAGCCTGTATTAAGTAGGTTGAGAACCGGGGGCGAGGAGAGAGACAGGTGACCGAGAGAGAGAGAGAGCGAGAGCAGAGATAGGAGGAGAGATAGAACGAGAAAGGAGAATGCGGAATGGGATCTGTCAGCAGAGGACCTCCACAGAGCAACAATAACTGTAGTGGCAGGCTGATGAGTCAGTGTCTGTTTAAATGGCAGGCTGTCAGGCCTGGGTCTGCAGCCACCTCAGACCTGTCAGGGCCCCCAGGAGAGACGAACCACCTGACCCTTTCATTCCTAACATTGCTCCACCAGAGACGCTTCTGTCACTAACTCTGCCATTCTGCTTTCCAAGGTGCCAGAAAGGCCAAGCGCGGCCACATCTCAGTGTTGTTTATTGATTTCTGACCCGGCCCTTAATAGTTTTCCCAGCCCTCCCTGAATGGCTTTTGTAAGCAATAGGGTTTGTACATCTCCCAGATCAATACCTTTTATATTTACAATAAAATTGGAACGGCTTCTTGTGAGGGGCTACAGCACACAGCACTTGTCATCCTTCTGCAAGGGAAACCTATGTCATTATCCAAATTAAAACATTTATTTCTGATTAAGAGTGTCCTATCTCATTCATTTTCCCCTTTCCAATACGAGGGAAATGGAATGGTATTGATTTTTGTACTTTTTACATGTCTCCACTACTGGCTAGATAATTGAGAAGTTAGCCAGAATAAATGAAGTTTCTAGTCTAGCAGAGCAGTCAATACCTTGGAAATGTGAGGTGTGTTTTGTGGGAGCATGGCTTTAATTTTGTGCATGGAGAAGACAGGGGACAGTGGGCTGGGGGAGGGCAGGGTAGTGGTGGGGAGGGGGGGAGGGGGGTCCCAAGGCTATATGTGGGCCACCCCTCTACACCACAGTAATAAGACAGTATTCCACCCAACATACCAGAGACATTGCAACCTGAGGAAACAGATTAAAGAACCAAAAGGCTGGTGATGAAGCTCTTGTTGTTGGGGAAGAATTGAAACATGGTAATCAATGATTGAACTAGACCTTTCAGCCTGGCAATTGATTAGGCATGATCAAATAAATGAGATTGAATTAAGCAAGCCGGTGGCTCTAGTTCTCTAACGCCTGCAACAACCAGTTTAGTTGTCCACATTTTTCGTCGTTTTAAAAATGGAGAGGATAGACACTTTGTATATTTCAGAAGCAAAGAGGAACGACATTTTAATTACATTATATGTCTGAGGCATAATGCATGTAACCATTGACATGTGTAATAACGAACCTATTGTAAATATATCCAAATCAAATAATACACAGATTTGAAATGTAGAACAAGTCGCTTGGAAATCCATTGCAAAGTCTTAATTCCTTTTGACTTGTAGACAGTGGCACACGGTGTTGCTGAGTCAAACATGGACCTCTTATAAAGTTAAATGCCGGGGAGTTAGAGTGGGGAACCAAGCGGAACAACCCTGACAGAACTCCTGTAATTTACCAGCATAGCCAGAGTTACTATATAGTCTGAGGCCTTGTGGTAATCTCCAGTTTGCGTAGCCTAGTGGTGGTTATGTGAGGGGTTATGTCCCAAATGGCACCCTATTCCCTACCAAGTGCATTGCTTTTTACCAGGGTCCATAGGGCATGGTAAAAAAAAAGTAGTGCAGATGTAGTGCACTATACAGGGAGTATGGTGCCATTTGGGATGCACTCAGGGTGGTGAGAGGGGTGACTGAACACAGTTCCTCCAGCTAGAGGACCTTGCTAACACTGAAGAGGCCAGGTCTGATGCTGCTGGAGCCTGCACTGGGACTGAGAGAAAATGTTGTCCAACTTCGAGAGGGCATCATCCATCACAGCCCCACTCCACCTGTCAGAGAACGATAGTGAGAGGGAGAGAGGGAAGGAGAGAACGAGAGAAAGAGAGCGAGAGAGAGCGAGGGAGTGATAGAGTGAGGCAGAGGCTTCTTGGCATCCATCCACTCACTGACTACCTGACTGACTACCTCCCACAGACCACACACCCCTTCACCTCTCCACTCCACCTCTCTGCCCCTTCATCCTCCAACCCACCGCCCTTTCAGCCCCCCAACCCAAATCTCCCTATCTCTCCCTCGTCCATCCCCTCAAACCCTGCGCCCCTCCATCCCTCCACTCTTATATCATCCTCTATCCCTCCGGCTCTCCACCCCTCCACTCTTGCACCCCATCCATCCACCCTTCCATCCCTCTACACTGGCCAGATGGACGTGTAGCTGATAGGCGGTGGAGTTGAAGTGGGGCACCTGCCAATCCCCTGCAGTGTAACAACCCTGACAGAACCCTAATTCAACCTACAGAACACCAACCCTATGAACCACACAGGAGACAGTGTGTCCAAGGAGAGAGAGTGAGAGAAGTTGAGAGAGAGAGAGAGAGAGAGAGAGAGTGTGTGTGAGAGAGTGAAAGCGAGGCAGAGAGAGAGAGAGAGAGAGAGCGAGTGAGAGAGAAAGTTTGGGTTTAGAAAAAGCAACTCTTTAGAGCAGAGTGAGAAGAAGAGAGGTTCAGAGAGAGAGAGAGACAAATAGAAAGAGAAGAACAGGGTGAGAGAGAGTGAAATAGAAACTTACATTTCCCTCACTAACTTTAAACATCAGCTATCTGAGCAGCTAACCGATCGCTGCAGCTGTACATAGCCCAATCTACCTACCTCATCCCCATATTGTTTTTATTTACTTTGCTGCTCTTTTGCACACCAGTATCACTGCTCATCATCATCTGCTCATCTATCACTCCAGTGTTAATCTGCTTAATTGTAATTACTTGCTAATATGGCCTGTTTATTGCTATGGACTATGGCCTACCTCCTCATGCCATTTGCACACACTGTATATAGTCATTCTTTTTTTTCTATCGTGTTATTGACTGTACGTTTGTTTATCCCATGTGTAACTTTGTGTTGTTGTTTCTGTCGCATTGCTTTGCTTTATCTTGGCCAGGTTGCAGTTGTAAATGAGAATTTGTTCTCAACTAGCTTAAATAAAGGTGAAATAAAAAATAATATTTCAAGTGCTTTTTAATAAGCTGTTATCAGTTAATGTGTCTGATGATTAGAGGAAGATAATCCTCAAAACAGAGCATGTTACTCAAGGTGACGCGTAAAGTTTTTACAGGGTGAGACCTATGCAAATAGGATTTAGTATAGCTGGGTTGTCCCAAAAAAGAGGGCCTTTTGATATTCATATGTTAAGTAGAAATTGTGCACCAATGTTGCATTTTAAAAGCCTCTTATATTAAGTGAAGACCACATAGAGAAATAAATAAATCCGTGTTTTTTTTGTGCCTAAATTCTACATTTTGACATGTCTCTCCATCAACCATATGTCACTTCTAGGAAGAGTTCAACCTACTTAATACAAAAATGTGTCCAGGTTTCACCATCATTGTACTGCCATGGTTATTTTTGCTGCTTTGACAAAGTCATTTCTGAGGATTATTATTTATTTATTTCATGTGGTTAGTGATTCATTTACGTCTGTCCCTCGTGTTAAGGTCAACTCTGTTATGTAAACTGAACTCTCATATTAATATGATGAAACTATTCCTTTTAAAAGATCTACTAGTCAAATCATAATGTAGAAGCAGGTGGGCAGATTCTACTCTTTTTGGCAATTTTCTGGTGTTCTTTTTGTGGAAAACTGAGCGGGTCGAGCATACCCTTAGCTCGACAGGCTAGAAATGTTGTAGCAGTTACATTTTTTGTGATGCTTGCATTCAATTGCCACTCCCTGCTACATCCAAGATTCCATTCCCTCACGAGGGGGTTTATGGCTGATTTAAGATGAAATTGTCAACCCTGTAACGGTCAACCCTGTTACTTTTTTTTAGCACTTAATAGGCACTTACTTCCTTTTTTAAATTGAACTTCTTGAGATTGCGAAATATGTTTTTATGAAGTTGAGGATGTGCTCTTTATGACAGAATGTAAGAAAATAAGGTGAAATCAAACTTTTGTTTTTACCAAGTTACACTTCTCAAAATGCACCGAATTGGCGGAACCACCCAGCTGTATTGGGCGATTCCACGCCAGCGGGAGTGGAAAATATTTTTGGTATCTCAGATTGTTCTGGCAATTCCCACATAGAAACTTAATTGAGAGGAAGAATGTTTCAATTGCTTTTTACATTTGATTCACAAATTTAAAAAAAATCATCACAATGAAAGTTTTAGGCCCTTTTTAGACTGAGACATGCGTCCTAAAAGAACCCACTCTCGATTTGCGATGTACTTGTAGAGCATATTGTTACAAACAATGTCTTAAAATGAACCAAAATCAAAAAGGAGATGAGATATTTATGGGAATATGCTGAACAAATGAATGTGAAACTCTGCATTTCTGAATGTGGACACATAGTAGTAGTAGGAGTAGGAGTATAATGACACCAATATGTTGTCTGTATCATGTTCACAGTTCACAAGGTCTTACAGGAGACATGTATATGTCTATAACGGGACTAAAATGGCCACTTTCATCCTGATTTTCCAGAAAAAGGTTTGTGATACAAATGAATGAAACTTGTCAAACGTTAGGTTTCTGTTGAAAATTGCCAGAACAATCTGAGATACCCCAAAAATATTTTCTGCTCCCACTTGAGTGGAATCGCCCTATTTCAGCTGCTGTCGTGAAGAAATCTCTGAGATGAAATTCACAAGTTGTAGCTGATGGCATTTTGAAATAGACTTATTCAAAGTATCTACGGTTTAATTTGGTAAGTATTGAAAAGCATGAAATAATGGAAGTTACCTATTAACTCATTAAAACTATTCATATTCTACCAGAAAACTGGTAGGAAGAGGATTTGTTTTTCTTCCACCACAACACATCTTTCCATTTGTTAATCTGTATAAACGAGCCCACAGGTCTGGCCTCACAGTGTTCAATGAACAGCTTAATTTGCGGTTGCATTTTTATGCCCAGAGTAATCTAAGGAGCGATGCAGAAAGGTTGGCTACATTCATCACAAACAGCAGCTTAACATAAGTGAAAAATTACAGGATTCCCAATGACCTTCCAACCAATCAAGCCTGGTAATTACACTCATTCATTACCAAGGCCAGAGACGGAGGGATACAGAGATGACCCTTCAGCAAACCAAAATGTTTATAGATGGGAACAGAGAGGGAAATGCTAATAGGGCTGTTGGAAGATATCTAACACAAAGAAGAATTCAGTGTGGAATAGTTCTTATTCTTAACATAATGCAAATGATCTAGTGGTGCAGGTGGAGGCTGGATGGTTATCTGGGTGGATGAGTATAGCACTGAGTAGGGATCCTTGTGGACTAGTTGAATATGAACTATGACTCTATAATATCTCAGCTGGTTCGTCAGATAGAAGAGTGTCATTACACAGAATGGCATTCCAAATGAAGGAAGACACTGGCTTTTCAACGTCCTTACGTGCCCACCCACAGTTGTACAGCAGGACTTGTTTTCAATCCCTTAAACTGGGATTGTTTAACCACACATACATACGTAGATTGCATATCGATTGAACATTTCTATTTATTTCATTTCCCGTAGGATGGTTCACCTCTGCCCGTTTCTTCAGTCTTTTTGACTGGGTTTCTGAGTGGCATTTGGTTCGGTTTACCAGGCCAGTAATAAGATCCCCTGTGGTATAAATATGTTTTCCTACTCTGCCTATGTATTTGGGTTTGCAGAGTAAATTAGTTTCTCTACATCACATCACATCACATCTTCTCTCTCTCTCTCTCTCTCTCTCTCTCTCTCTCTCTCTCTCTCTCTCTCTCTCTCTCTCGATCTGCTGCTCTTGAGAACTTGACATCTTGGCGGTCCGTAAATGGCTTTTCCACAGTGGAGGGTGTGTGTGTCTGCATGTGAATGCGTGTTAATGCATGTGAATTTGTGTGTGTGTGTGTGTATGTGTGTTTGGCATATAGGCATGTCCACAGCCATTCCTTCTCTCTTTGTATTCCATCTGTCTGAGCCGTCCAGCCTCAGCTGTCATTATTTCATGTTCATCAACAGAGAAGTTATAGTTGGCTGGAAACCTATCATGTGGGCTGGACAGCAGATAATTGAGGTGATGATCGGAGCTGTTCAAAGACAATTGATAGTGATGGAGTCAGGGTGAGTGAGGCTCTCGGGGAGCTGAGACTTGATGCCCCCCCCCCCCCCCCCGAGCAACGGACAGAATGTGGAAGAACACACAAAGAAGCATGCATGCGCACGCACATACATGAGCACACAAGCACACGCAAGTACACACACACAGGTGCGCATGTGCACGAACGCGCACACACACACACAGACACACACACTATCCTATCACCAGTTATCCACATTCAGCCCCAGACCTATAAGAAACACCTAGGGTCTCAGCCAGAGGTGTAATAGCCCAAATCCCCTCCATCAGCCATGTCTGAATCACTAGCAACATATTGAACTATGAGAGAGAACGATGACCTGAACTTCATATCTCTGCCTATTCCATCTGATTGACAAGTTGCAAAACTTCTAAATCCCTCTGGAAACCAGTTAAGGCAAAGCAAGTTGTAAAAGCCGTTTGTCATGAGATGCGGACACGGGGGAGGGGGGGGGGGGGGGGGAATTGAGGTTATTACCTCTTTTCCATTCCAAATGGCCCCTGCCTGTATCGAATGTGCCTGGCAGAAAAGTCTTGATATGAAATGCCTTCACATCTATAACAGTCTTTTAAATCCATCTATATTTTTCATTACTCGCTAGATATTTATTTTTATTTTTGTCTGGACAGAGAACCATAACATTATCATCAAATCACCTCGCTAGTTTGCACAAATGAATGTGCTCATAATGTCAACACATCGGCTGATGGAGTAGTCCTTATGCTGTAGGAAACTTGAGAAAACTTCCCGGATGCAAACCTCTGCCTGGAAAACAAGCCTTCGATGTTTTGAAGTGTGTCTTTTTACCTGACTGGTATGCAGGTGGTGTTTGGGGATCAATGGTGGGCTGTTGGACTCTAAGTCCACTGTATCGATAGCTCACTCACACATACAAAGGCACAACACACTTCTCAGACAGAGACACTGAATCAATAACTCGATATCCCTTGCATCAGGCCCACGACGCAGTGTTGTGCCATACCCTCTGAGTGAGTGGCGTAGACGGAGGGTGCAGGCTGGCAGGAAAGGACAGGAGGACACCGATATACCTCAGCCCCCTGTCACATCGTCCTTCTCTGAGGGGACAGACAGGCAGTGCAGGAGTGATGGGGAGTGGGAGAAGATGACAACAATGACCATATACTGTATGGCACAGGAGCTGGGGCCGGCACTGTCAGCAACTATCTACTATCTCAACCCACCACCTTACCCCAGCCCCCTTGCCCCCCCCACCCGAACTTCAGAATTCTGCTGACTCCATGGTAATGATGGCTGATCCTTGGCAACCCCACCCCAAACCCCGTGGGTCCTGCTACGCGCCCTCCTGGCCCGTGGTATTGACCCTAGCTGTCACCCCTGCCAGCCCCTGACCCCCCACAGCACCGGCCAATCTATGTAAGAGCCACGGGTTCAAATGATTTTCCTCCCCTCCCGCCGCCCTGTTTTCACAGTGAGCTGATTGCTAATGACAACATTAGAAAGGGCATAATGGAGATTCCACAAACAATTTGCGCCTCGAATTTGCCAACCTAAATATCTGCAGAAGTTCCAATGATGATTCTGGGATCTGTGTGTGTTGTTATGTTTAAGCTGCATGGAAAGTAATGATGTAGTTAAACCAACACAATTCGCAGACCTAAAATGTCCCTCTATGGGCCTTGAGACTTGAAGCAGTTTTTACTTGGAAACATAATAATTGAATTATTAAAGAAGGAGCAAACTGTTTTTTTTATCTGTAAATGAGAGTCATAGAGATACATAAAGGATTTTGTACCAACATAAATTATCTTTGATAAGTTCTCTTTGATAAGGAAGCATGTGACGAGTTTCATTACAAAACACAATATATACATTTTCAGAAATGTTGGTAAATTAACACAAATAAAATAAACATCTTATGAAAGAGAGCTATTATTTTTGTTTTCTTATCATGACATGGGCTAGTGAAAAGACAGACATGATTTTGTTTGAAATATATTTCAAGGTCATTTTATTTTAGACAAAATTTGAGACATTCACGTTTTGTGGTAAAACGATATACACTGATTGTACAATACATTAGGAACAACTGCGCTTTCCAGGGGGAATCCAGGTGAAAGCTATGATCCCTTATTGATGTCACCTGTTAAATCCACTTCAATCAGTGTAGATGAAGGGGAAGAGACAAGTTAAAGAAGGATTTTTTTTAAGCCTGGAGACAATTGAGACGGATCGTGTGCCATTCAGAGGGTAAGTGGGCAAGACAAAAAGTTTAAGTGCCCGTTGAACAGGGTATGGTAGTAGGTGCCAGGCGCACCGGTTTGAGTGTGTCAAGAACCGCAACGCCACTGGGTTTTTTATGCACAACAGTTTCCCGTTTGTATAAAGAATAGTCCACCACCCAAAGAACATCCAGCCAACAGCAGGCCAGTGGTCGAAAATGGGTCATTGATGAAAGACGACAAAGGAGGCTGATGCAAATTGTGCAGAGCAACAGACAGGCTACAGTTAGTCAACTGACAGTCCAGTACAACATTGGTGCCCAAAGACCTATAAAAGAATACACAACCCGCCGTACCTCGACACGAATGGGGTATGGCAGCCGACGACCTTACGGAGTTCCACTTCTTTCAGCAAAAAACAAGAAACTGCTGTTGCAGTGGGCTAAGGAAGAAAAACACTGACCACTGGAGTATTGGGAAAACATTGCCTGGTCTGATGAACCCCGTTTACTTATGTTTCATGCTGATGGGAGCACTAGGGTATGGAGAAAACCATATGAGTACATGCATCCATCAGGACACATGTCAAAACTGCAGGCTGTGGGTGGTGTGATGGTGCACATTGGGCACATTGATAAAAAGGGAGCAATCGTTTGAATGTCACAGGACATCTGAACACCATTGCCTATCAGGTGGATCCTTTCATGGCAGCGCTGTGTGCGTCTGTGAATATATTTTGTTCAGCAGGAAAATACCTCCATGAGGCTAGGATTGTCCAGGAATGGTTCCACGCACATGACAGTGAAGTCAGCTTACTGCAGTGGGCCTGCACTGTCTTTAGATCTCAATTTAAATGAGATGGAATGACCTATTCGGAGTATAGATCCACTGCCAGCCAACTTGACACAACTGTGGGAAGCATTGGAATTAACATGGGCCAGGATCCCCGTGGAGCGCATTCAACAGCTTGTGGAGTCCACGCCCCGACGAATTGAGGCTGTTCTGAGGGCAAAAGGGGGTGCCAACTCAATATTAGGAAGGTGGTCCTAATGTTTTGCGCACTCCACTTCAACCAACGTAACTCCAATAGAAAAAGTATCCCAATTGGGTTCTAAACAGTTACTTGTAATGAAGTATCAATACATGAATATTAAACTAAGCCATTTGTTTCAAGAATATTGTACAAACAATATAGGGGAACATGCTAAGATGCCTAGCTAGCTAGCCACAATAAAATTATAGCTAAATAGCTAGCTAGCTATTGGATTATAGGTTGTTTTATTGCGTGTTCAACTAGCTGGCTAATTAGATGAATACCATTTACATCTAGCCAGCTGGTAGTTATAAGGCTAAATGTTTGCTAAATCTAGCAGGCTGGAAGCAGGTTAAGTGTGTTCAGGGCATTTTAGCACAGCTGTAGTAGTCAACAGGCAATAACAAGCTACTGTACTGTATAGGACATTAATGAATTGATGTTTTAACCAAATGTTCAAAATGTGTCGTTCAGCATAAACCTGCTCTCCGCCACCAGTACAAGGAGATGATCATGGGTGAACAAGCAACACTTGAGGTATTTTGTCTTTGTACTTTGAGCTTACTGCCATGGACATTACATTTCCCGCTCCAAAGGACAAGACAGAAATGTGCTCTCAGGCTAGATGCCTTTGTTCATATTATAACATGACCCGAACCAAAGTTACTCAAAGGATCTTATAATATAGACCTAGGTCTAGATATTGTTTTTACCTTCATGTGTTTGTGTTCATTTCCCCCCCTAATTTAGCACTTGAAGTTAATCAAGTATTTGATTGTTTAGTGCTTTTTTTATGTCAATGAGGAGCTATACCGAGCCCTAAGCATTGTTACAACATTTGCGGTGCACACTGCGATGCGGTACAGAGCTTGATTTGGCCTCTGCATGCCTCCGGAGGCTTCTCGATTGCATCACATATGAAGCCTATGACCACATGTTCAGATCAAGCATAAATTGGCTTTAAGGAGCATCAACGAGGACAGCTAATATAAACGAACTGTACATCAGAGGAGGCTGGTGGGGGGAGCTATAGGAGGACGGGCTCATTGTAATGGCTGGAATGGAATGAATGGAACAGTATCAAACACATCAAACATATGGAAACCACGCTTGACTCCGTTCCATTAATTTCATTCCAGCCATTACAATGAGCCTGTCCTCCTACAGCTCCTCCCACCAGCATCATCTGTTGTTCATACAGGAAGCAACAAACAAATTACTATGGAGACAGTTATAAAATAGTGTATAATCCCCAGCTGAGAGAAAGGGACAGCAGTTACACCTCATCACTTAAAGCCCGCCCATATCGATTAACCAATGAGAATGTACATTTAAAGTACATGTTTTAACAGTATGAGAACAGACATAATTCATACACATATAAAGGGACCTATGAGCATTTTAGATTGAAAAAATGCAAATGTAAAAATTGGCATATATCACATTTTTGGAATCAAACACTTTGTGTACAGATCATACATACAGGAAAAGCTCATGGTCAGTGTAAAACCCTTCCTCTGACTTTCCCACTCATACCACCAAGATTAATGTTCATGTTAGCTCTTGTTAAAGCACCGGTGCATATCCACAAATAATAACCCAAAGTATTCACATTATAGCCCTTCTGATGCTCCTATATTACAGCCCTGATAATACCTGCATACTGAGATAGATATATGTATTCATGTGGCAGGGAAATAACATAACAGCAAATTGCCAAAACAACTTTATAAATCAGTCGTCCCAGGCTCTCGTTGCCGCGGCTACAAGGTGCTGGTGCTGATGAGAGGCTGACGGAAGTGGGCATCCATCGCTACAGCGACGCCATCCATACGTCGTCAGGGAAATGGGCTTGTCTCGGGTGGCCCGGGGGCCCCGCGATCATTGTGCGTGTCCCCCCACTTCTCCCGCATCTAAATGGAAATGCCGGGTGGGTTCAAATCCATCCCGCCATCCCCCCATTCCACAGTTTGCCTCGTTCTCAATTTAGAAAACCAAAAATCTCTCATGAATCAAAAGTTACAAACAGATTTTGCCGTGTCGTAACTCTACGGTGGCTTTTCCCTTGATTGATTCTTATACACACACGGTTGGATTACCATAATGTGTTCTTGTGGCAAAAATTCTGTCAGGGGCGAGGGAACGGACTTGGGGGTAGAGGGAGCCGGGATTGGGGTGAAGGGAGGGAGAGGGGGAGACGGATGGGGGGGGCTGCGCGCAGGTATGGAGGGAAGTAAATAACAAATGTTCTGGGCTCCACCTCATCGGGAGTGATTTCAATGCAATGTTTCATCATAGCAACCGGAGAAGAGAGTGTTTGGGGTTTAGGCTATCAATTACAGATACAGTATGTGTAGGCAGGCAGACACTATCATTTGGCTGATTGTCACCAGTCCACAGCAGTGACACCAGGAAGTGATCCATCACTCTATTACCTGTGACACGTGGAGAAGGATAACAAGGCGTAGTGGAATCATGAGGGACTGGGGCCCCCTCCGACACCAAGCTCTTTAACATGCTCGGGGACACACATTCTAATGCAGACATTTAACCTTCCCACCTTCAGCCATTTTTCTTTCTGTTCTTTGAGACAGGGTAGATTGATGTGTTTTGACTTGGAATAAACAGAAGCTTCTGCTGTTGATTAAACTCACATTGGGTGCACAGTGCTTGAATGGGTGTTCCCTGTGTTGTTTACTCCAGTGAAGGCCAAGGCACATCTTTGGTTAATGCTTGGTGAAATAATAAATTGAGGGTCAAGTTTTTTTCACCCCCTACCCCTTTCATACAGACAATCTGAACCTGCATAATGAAGGTGCTTTAGAGGGAAAGCCTTTTGTTTGAAAGGGGCACAAAACACCTAAAACAATGGTGCCCACCTTACAGATAGAGCAAAGTTATAGCAAAGAGATAGCAAAGTTGACCTCAAACTGTGACCAAGGATACTAACCGTAACTGTTGCACTTAAACGTAACTGAGTGATCATTCGTACTGTAAAATCAATATGAGAGTGCCCAACACACAAACAAAAAATTATTATGCATGAACTTCGTATTAGTATTAAGACAACAAACAGAGGAACGGTTTATAGAAGCTTGATATTGAACACAACATCTCACACAGCAACCTATACATTTTCTCATTATCTTGGATAATGATAATATGGGAAAAAAGGGGGATAAAGGGGTAAAAAATGAGGCCTATATTTCACCCTAACATTTTGTTGGAGGTACAGTATAACGATAATGAGACCAGACGAACGCAGATATTCCTGGTTGACCTTCTCTGACAGAATTCAATGAGAACGGACAATATGCTGCCAATCTTCACAATAACACCATGCCACGTACACACACACACACACACACACATACACACACACGTACACACACACACACACACACACACACACACATACACACACACACACACACACACACACACACACACACACACACACACACACACACACACACACACACACACACACACACACACACACACAGCAGACATGGTCAAAAAAGTAAAAACAGCAACGTACACGTCCTACCGAGGGGCAGAACTGAAAACAAAGTATTTTCAGGAACTCACCAAAAATCTGAGAAATACTCATTTTCATGTCATTATTATTTCACCTTGGGACCTCTATTCTACAGATTCCCTCTGGTGAGGTTATTCTTCCACATAGATGGCCACTACCCTGGCCTTACCCTGCTGTACAATAACCACAGATAACACAGAGAGAGTAAACTTCAGTCCTCCCATTACAATCTCTGTCCTGAGCAGTGACTATATCAATCTGGAGGAGCAGGGGAAGATTGCCTGATTTGGTGCCCAGGGAAACTTCATCACTCTCGGGCCTCATTGAGTGTCTGACCGACCCGGCCTGGAGCCCAGTCTTGGCTCTGTGGCTCATTGCTGCTCAATGCTGCTCTGCTTAACATTATCACCCTCATCTGTAAACACAGTCATCCATCACCCGGCCCACACGGCAGCCCCCCCTCTTATCCAAACTGATAAAGAAGGTGTATACTCTTATAATTTGCTCATCTCTAGGAGAAGGAATAATAATAATAATCTCTACTTGATGTACAGTCAGTGGCTCCCTCCTCCTACTCTCTATTGCTCTGTTTCTCTCTGTTTCTCTCTCTCTCTCTCTCCACGTTGCTCTCTCATTGGGAGCTCACTCACTTAAATTCTCTCTCTGTGCCCCCTCCCTGTCTCCTCTCCAGTCATAATGTGCTTGTGGATAGTCTATTAATGAAGCAGCCTAATTTGACACCTCAGCGTGGTGTAATAGATTAAAATGCTATGCCGCCATCCGTCTGGCCGGCACAAATAAACCGCTCGGTGTAAATATTGTAATTCATACCGCCTCTCGCTCAGATGATAATAATCTTAGCCTGTTGATGCCTCGCAGATTAAAAAAATCTGACGATGAGCAAAGAGGGGAAGGGGGAGGAAGGATTCGCATACCGCCCCAGCAGATCCGCAGTTGACACAATCTCTATTGCACTCTACACTGCCCTTTCCCACAAAAGCAACACCTATATGTGAGAATGATGTTTATTGACTACAGCTCAGCGGATAAATAAATGTAATAATATTGAAATTTCAACACGTTACTATAGTGGGCCAAATCCTATAATCCCTGTCACATGGGTTTATTTATTGGTTTCAATAACGTCACTAATGTCAATGCCACACGAGAAGATATTTACGTTCTTACATTTTTGAGGAATTGCACTTACAAACTTTGTTTTCCTTTAGAAACTTCGTACGTTTTTTTGCCGTAAGTAGTGGTTGGTGAATCCAGCCCCAGGTGTGTGCATGCAGATGTCATGGTGTACATGCATGTGTGTGCATGTAAGATGGTCATATGGTCATCATCATCACCCCCCCCCCCCCCCCCCCCTCACACACACCTATTTGGCATGATGTTAGTGAGACGACAGTGACACTCTTTCTAGGAGCAGGTGTCATAGTTAGAGTGACAGTCCCAGTCAGACGTTCACTAGATTAGCCACAGTGCCACGTGACAAGTAGCTTAACTCCTGATAAGAGCAAAGCCTTTTGGTCGGAGCCAGCTGATGTTGTTACCAGAGATGGTTTAGAGCAAGAGATATTGATCTACGGGTTTATGAATGAATGGACACACTTCATGGAGATGGAGGATTCTGTGAGGATCAGGGAGGATCCGTGCAATATCTAATCCAATGTCTGACCACGCAATATGGTCTATGGGTCAGCTGGGGTTGAGCTTCCCCGAAGACGTTGTAGCGAACATGGCACATTTTTGTCCTGCTCCACATAAATCAGAAGAGATTGGCTATCATAAATCTATGACCTTTTCCTGAAATTAAGCATGCTTCCTACCCTATATTTATGTTCTAAGTGAAATAATGACATCAATTATATGAACAGTATGTGCTGCACTGTAGCAGTGCCTTAGTGTGCTCTATTCTACTGTACCACATATCTGCCCAAATTGTCTTAACTTAGGCCTACATGTATCTCAAAAACAAGGGAAGCTCGTGGCAGTATATTGCTGATCACAATATCGTGTATGTCTCTAACAGGGGGAGGAATAAACTTATAGACATTATGCAGTCCTCTGGTGGACTGACTCGCTTAACAGATTTACGTCTACCGCCCTATGCTCTCTGAATGGCAAACAGGTGCATTTGCAATGTAAATGGGTGTATTCTTCTCTATATTGAATTGTTTTCTTAATCATTTCCTTTGTGCCATGAAGTAAAGAAAACAGATTCTGTCTAAAGAGCATTGGAAGTGTTAATGACCCCTTGGCTCAGCAGCAACATTAGCACCTGGCAGCATAGCAAACACAGGGTCAATCACATTATCTCTAGGTGCTTGCTAACATCAACATTCTCTTTCTGATGAGCAAGACAATTGGATTCTGGAATTTGAAAGAAATACTTTAGAATGTCCAGTAGTGTGAATCTTCACCTCACGTAAGATGCTATTTCGTTCAAAGCATCTTAAAGATATGCCTATGTTCTGTAATCGCATTGTTTTCAACTAAATATAGAAAATATTCCATCGAGGTACTTTATTTTTCTCATACAACTTTGTATGTTACTGAACTTCATATTGTAGATGCAGAATAAAGTGGGAATAGGCATACGCTCTTTACTTTTCAAAATCTAATGACTACATTCTAAATAAAGAATATGTAGCAAAATGAAGGTTTCCAAATGCATTGATCTTTATAATATAGTTATCACCACCAAAAGATGAAACAGAAAGATAAGATTGGAAAGAAACCTAATTTCCTTTCAAACCTTCGGTGGGACATCCCCCCCCCCCCCCCCATTAATAATCTACCCGTGGTTGAAATCTGTGCATAATGAAAATCTCTTTTATAAATATGTATGCAGCCAAGTCACAACATAATAGAGTTTTTTAGTGAAAAACAGATGGCTGGCTGGCTGGCTGATTTCTAAAGGACGAAGAGCAGAGAAGAGCACTGCAGAAAATGATGTTCCCTAGCTTAGAAATGTCTTTAATTAATAGCACATTTTACATAATGATTACACTGTAATTGTGCCAACTAGCAGAGTGTCATTAAGTATATCCTTGCTCCTTTACAATGCTCTCCGGCTAAAAAAAGAATGAGTTACATGGTATATCACCATGCAACAGGTCCATAAATAACATTTAAGCCCATACAAGGAATGTACTTATAAATAATAAATATTTGCCTTTTGTAATTGAGCAAAAAAATGACTGCCTCTTTTGTCTGCCCTCCTATCCCCGCCAATTTGGCTTTGTCCTGTTATAGGCTAGTTGGGGGAAAGGAGATTTTTCACATGTTTTCCTTCCTTGTAAGTACTGAATAATTTATTTGCCGGCTAATAGCCAACACTGTCAACACAGGGTGGTTAAAATATACCTGTGTCCAGATAGATGCGTTGACTGGCCGGGAAGTGATTATTTCCTGCTTCCAGATATTTTGTTGGATGCAGTCCCTGTATACACTGCAGTAAATCACTGCCTTCCAATTACACAGCTCCACAAAACAAGGCTTGAATTCAAATCAGGCCGCAAAACAGAGACAGAGATAGCGTCTGCTTGCCTGCCCGGGTACTGTTACTCATGTGGGTGAGACAAGGGGGTCCGAAGGTGGAGTTGGGGGTGCAGGAGAGGGAGGGGTGGAGAGTAGGGTTGGGAGGTGTGAAGATTTGTTTCTTGTTTATTGCTTATTCCATTTGATTGTAAAGTGGCTTGGGTGCAGGTTGCTCTAACCTCTTGGGGGAGGCTGAGTTCCAAATATTTCAGTTGGTCCCATAGCACATGGTGTAAATTTGCCTTTTCTGTGCCAGAGGTCACTTGTAGGTATGGAGAGAAATCATCATATTGCAAAGATATAAAACTAGAGAGAGGAGAAATGATTTAATTATGAATAAGACTTTGGAGGCTTGGAGGAGGTCTTGGAGGGGTTTTTACATTTACATGACATTTTAGTCATTTAGCAGACACTCTTATCCAGAGCGACTTACAATTAGTACATTCATCTTAAGATAGCTGGTTGAGACAACCACATATCACAGTCATAGCAAGTACATTTTCCCTCAATAAAGTAGTTATCAGCAAAGTCAGTGTTAATAGGAAAATACAACTAGGGATTAATTTAAGATACTCTTTGAAGAGGTAGGGGTTCAGACGTTTTTGGAAGATGTCCTAGCGTCAGGGGGAAGCTGGTTCCCCCATTGGGGTGCCAGGACAGAGAAGAGCTTGGAGTGGGCTGAGCAGGAGCTGACCTCTAGAGGTGGGAAGGCCAAGAGACCAGAGGTGGCAGAACAGAGTGCTCGGGTTGGGTTCTAGGGTTTGAGCATAGCCTGAAGGTAGGGAGGAGCAGTTCCCCTTGCTGCTCCGTAGCCAAGCACCATGGTCTTGTAGTGGATGTGAGCTTCGACTGGAAGCTAGTGGAGTGTGCGGAGGAGTCGGGTGACATGGCAGAACTTGACATGGGAGAACCACCAGGCAGGCTGCGGTGTTCTGGATAAGTTGCAGGGGTTTGATGGCACAAACACGAAGCCCACCCAACAGAGAGTTGCAGTAGCTTAGACGAGAGGTGACAAGAGCCTGGATTAGGATCTGCTCCACTTCCTGTGTGAGGTAATTCTCTAACATATGTTGTAGAGCATGAACCTGCAGGAGTGAGTCACTGATTTGATGTTTGCAGAGAATGAGAGGGTGTTGTCCATGGTCACGTCAAGGTTCTTTGCACTCTGGGAGGGGGACACTGTGGCCGGTAGTGAGAGCATGTGGTGCCTTCGAGGCAGCGGATAGATCTAGGAGGATGAGAACAGAGGAGAGAGAGTCAGCTTTGGCAGTGCGGAGAGCCTCGGTGACACAGAGGAGAGCCGGTCTCAGTTGAGAGAGCTGTTTTGAAGCCTGACAGTTTAGGGTTAAGAAGATCATTCTGAGAAAGATAACGTGAGAGTTGGTCATAGACAACACGCTCAAGTGTTTTGGAAAGAAAAGAAAGAAGGGATACCAGTCTGTATTTGTTGACGTCAGCAGGGTCGATTGTTGGTTTCTTGAGGAGGGGAGCTACTCTCCATTTTGAAGTCAGAGGGGACACAGCCAGTAGCAGAGGGGAGGGCCAAGCCAGCCGGGAGGAAAGGGGACAGTGAAAGTCATAGGATGTGGAAAGGGAGGAGAGTAAGGTCGAAGAGGCAGAATCAAGAGACAGGAGAAAGAATGATTTAGCAGAAGGTAGAAATTATAAGAGGAGAGAGTAGTGGGTAGGGGCTTAGTAGGAGCTGAGTGGGTAGGGTTGAATGCGAGAGCGAGAGAAAAGGAAATAATGTGGTGATTAGAGACATTGAGGAGGTTGCAGCCAGATTAGTAGGTGAACAGGACTGGGAAAGAGTGAGGTCAAAAGAGGAAAGGAGTGGAAAGAAAGAGGTGGAAAGAAATTAATCAAAGTCAGGCGTCGGGAGGTTGAAGTCACCCAGTACGATGAGAGGTGATCCATCGTCGGTAAATTAGCTTATCAAGGTGTCAAGCTCATTGCGGAATTTTCCAAGGGCACCTGGTGGGCAATATATGACAACAATGTAAAGCTTGAGTGGACAAGTGACAGTGACAGCATGGAATTGAAATTAGAAGATGGATAGGTGAGAGAGGGGGAAAATAGAAAGGAGAAATTAGTAGTGTGAACATTTAAACAAAATAAGAAAAATCCCAAACAGAAAAACAAATTGTAATCACAATGCAGTTACCACAAAACATATTTTTTTCAATGTTATAGCATAACTAGACGATAGGCTATAAGAGGCAAATTTTAGGCTACTTCGGAGAATTTGCGAGGCATGCAAAATAGATTACTAAGACATATGCGCGCCGCGTTTTTTCTTCCTGCCCCCTCCTCTCTTTCCCTCATGTTGGCTCGCCTGTGTCATATTCATTACACTGATTCTGTTGCTAAACTTTTCTTAAATGGAAGCAAATGGAACAAAACGGGGAGGGACCTACCTGAATTTGTCCAATAGACACTCATGTTTTAGCTGTTCCGTTTTGCGACTGTTTGAACTAATGATTACACCCCTTTTCTTTCTCTTCACTAATGATGTCAGTGTGTTCAGTCTTCAGTCTGGTGTGTGTAGAATGTCCTAGCCTATTCATTGATGATAGACCCTGCTTTACTGAAGTTTCGAGACATTGCAAACCAAGAGATTGTGAGATACAGCCTTCCATTGCAAGATACAGCTTTTAATGACCTGTAGATAGGACTGGTGCACAGTTCTGACTGTCTGCCTGGTGGCCAACCTGGCAATACTGTGCCCCTCTCCTCTCTCTCCCTCCCTTGCTAGCTAACTATGAAAGATGCAAGTGTTTGTGTTCTTGGAAGAATTGCAAAAAAAGACTGAGTTGATTCTTAGTGGAATTGAATCTTGACACTCAGAGGTGGAATTGAGGTGCAGTCGTACAGGTGCAAAGGGGCGGCATGTAGCCTAGTGGTTAGAGAGTTGGACTAGTAACCGGAAGGTTGCAAGTTCAAACCCCCGAGCTGACAAGGTACAAATATGTCGTTCTGCCCCTTAACCCACTGTTAAGGAGTTCTGCAGTTAACCCACTGTTCCTAGGCCGTCATTGAAAATAAGAATTTGTTCTTAACTGACTTGCCTAGTTAAATAAAGGTAAAAAAAAATAGGCCTCCCGGGTGGCGCAGTGGTTAAGGGCGCTGTACTGCAGCGCCAGCTGTGCCATCAGAGTCCCAGGGTTCGCGCCCAGGCTCTGTCGTGACCGGGAGGTCCATGGGGCGACGCGCAATTGGCCTAGCGTCGCCCGGGTTAGGGAGGGCTTGGTCGGTAGGGGTGTCCTTGTCTCATCCCGCACCAGCAACTCCTGTGGCGGGCTGGGCGCAGTGTGCGCTAACCAAGGTGGCCAGGTGCACGGTGTTTCCTCCGGCGCATTGGTGCGGCTGGCTTCCGGGTTGGATGCGTGCTGTGTTAAGAAGCAGTGCGGCTTGGTTGGGTTGTGTATCGGAGGACGCATGACTTTCAACCTTCGTCTCTCCCGAGCCCGTACGGGAGTTGTAGCGATGAGACAAGATAGTAGCTACTACAACAATTGGATACCACGAAATTGGGGAGAAAAAGGGGGTAAAATTCAAAAAAAAAAAAAAAAATGGTCTGAAATGGTATTGAAAGGGACACACCACGAGACCCAAACCATTACTGGCAGCTCGCCTCCCTGCCTAAGAATGTATTAAATACTCTCCCTCACACCTCCGATCGCCCCATCCATTCCATCTCACCAACCATCCCCCCAACCAACGCCACCGACGGATTGCATTTATGCAGAATGCATCAATAACCGGAAAAACTAAAAGGCCTTGTGAATTACCATGACATTTTATGAATTTTTTGTTTGAATTTATTGTTTTAATGTAAAACCGATAAAGAAATCGCTCTTTAAACGTTAAGAAAAATTGTCCATTTGTCACATCCTTGGCCCTGTACCACCACTGCGACCACCAGATGCTCTCGGACCATGAGAAAATAATCATAATCCATAATCCATAAAGGCCAAAAAGTTTAGTACCTGAAGAGCAATATAGGCTGACATTTAGTTTTTCCAGTTATTGATGCATTCTTCATAAATGCAATCCGTCGGTGGCGTTGGTTGGCGGGACGCTCAGCGAGATGGAGAGATGGGGCGATCGAGGGATGGAAGGATACAGAGGTGTGCTGGAGTTTAATACACTCCGAGGCAGGGAGGCGAGCGGCAGAGAGCGAGAGAATCTTGAGTGTTCACCGTCCGCCGCTGCGCCGTGGTGCGTCGACCAAGGAGCTGATCAAAAGTAAATCTCATCATCACATATGCAGATTTCCCTGCACATGTGATTCACATTTGATCAGCTCCCCGGCCAGCGCGCCAGGGCGCAGCGGCGGATAAAAACCCTCCGGATTCTCTCCTTCTCTGCCGCTCGCCTCCCTGCCTAAGAATGTATTAAATACTCTCCCTCACACCTCCGATCGCCCCATCCCTCCATCTCACCAACCATCCCCCCAACCAACGCCACCGACGGATTGCATTTATGCAGAATGCATCAATAACCGGAAAAACTAAAAGGCCTTGTCAGGGACGAGGAGTTGTCACAGGTGCAGGCAAATGATTCTCCACCGGCGCTCATCTGAGCTGCAATCAGCTTATAATCTGGGTATACATCAGGCTCTGACATGGACACTTCCTGCTTCCTTTCTCATTCTCCGTGGCAGTAATCACAGCGAGAGGCGCTCAACCTCACCAAAATGTATAAATAATTTGAATTCAAACATATTAACAGTCAAAATACGGGAATCCGTCATGGCGGCATACGGCGAAAGGCTTCTTAAGAAGCAATCAGGGCCTCGGAGTGTGTTCTTTGTCTTTTGGCGGCTGAGAGACAGGGTGCAGATTACTATCAGCCAACCCTGTTCTGCATAACTGCTCTCCCCCCCCCTCAGTGCTTTTAAATGTTCCTGGCGATCTATTACATTTACCAAGCAGCCTTCCCAGGCGGCTGCACGGCCCCCCTTGCTTCTCCCTTTAATCTCATGCTTCCTTGGGAATGCGAAGGAGATCTGGACGAGGGTTTAAAGACCTTTTTTATGAAGGCAGGCATGTGGGCCTCTATCCATCTTCCACCAACTAGCAGACACGTTTATGTTCCATGGACGGGTTATGTCCCGCCATCTTAAAGAACAAAAACTTGCCCTTTTTACCTCATTGGGAAGAAGAGATGCTGGACATGTTACGGTGTTTATTTTTTTGAGGGTTCCTAGACCAGCACCAGATCTTACGCTTGACCCAACAATGGACGTGACTTGGATGTATCTCTCACAAACTAGAACGATTTTCAGTCTTTAAATGTTAGACAACATTATCCTCCGGTGTGTTGATTATGTGAGATGGGACATGAATCTACGCTAGAGAGTGTAAATATTGAAGATGCATACATATGGTAGACTCATAGATAATGCTACGATCATTCCATCGACCCTGTGACAATACAAGTCGAACACGGATGCCCGTACAGGCACAGGCACAGGCTTCCCATTGCCACTGAAATTAATTCCATCGCTTTGCTGTCGGAGTGTGTCATCTGATACGCACACATAAGTATAAAGATGTAAAATGGCATGATCCAGCCATCCAACCATCTTATTAAAGCACATCAAAATATATATTTTTTCATTCCACCCAGAGGAGAAAAGAATGTTAGCACTATCTATTCACAGGAGGTGAGAATTAAGGCAGTTTCAGCCTGGAAGCCACTCAAGCTTGTCAGGACACGGACTGCGGTTTTATGTCATGTCATTTATCTGCCGTTTATATTTTCTATGACCGCATTGTCTCTTTCAAGAACCTTTGGAATATGTACACGCTGTACAAACAGCCACCTCTTGTCCGTGGCGTAACTAGGAAATGCTAATGTTTTTCTAACAGTCACGGCGTCACAATGATCCACACACACACACACACACACACACACACACACACACACACATCTCAGACACACTTCCTTTTTTTATTATTCCTATTTAAATACATATGTATTTAATAACACGGATAACAGTCAGAGAGAGTGGAATCCACATGGAAAGATAGGGGCATGTAGAAAAAAAACAGAAGGATGCCGGGTGAATGACAAGAACGGATCGAGGGATGCCCTCTCTTCGTCCGCCGTAAAGCACATCGAGGCAAATCAACACCCCATGGATCACAACCCTTTTCATTACAGTTTTAACAGGCACCGCACTTTCTATTTCTCACCTCGACAAAATCTTTGATGTAAAAGTTCCATAATAAAAATAATAATAATGGTTTTCGCCATGGCCACAAGTTAATGGTTTGGATCCTAGTTGGGACTGGATGGATGAGAGTGGCGGCAGCAGCATCCAATGACCTGGTGGTCGTGTAAAGGTGGGTTCAGATTAGGCTTGCCCGTAGGCCTAAGGAGACATGTTTAGAATCGTATGTTATTATAAAAAAGGATAATGCTTGATAACAACATCAGTAGTGTATGCCATGCAATAACTGCACGAACAGTATGCTCAACACGTTGGCCATTTGAACCTTGCCCACGTCATTGACCATTCTACAGCTGGTTATATAGAAATACACACAACACACTCACACACTGAGCCACACGAACGGCATGCTGCATGCTGTGAGAGTGTTTATTAAATTGCAAATCAAGGCAGAAAATTGAAAAGCCCTTGATCTTGTCATATAGATTTTTCCCCATCTATCCCACCCTTCACCCCTCTTCCCCCATCTATCCCCTGGCCTCCCCTAGCATGAGGGCACACAGCAGGAATTATAGCTCAGTGAAGTGCGGTGGCAAAGCCCGGGAGATTCATAGACAGTTGAAATGATAAAGTCCGGTCCAGGAGAAGCGCTAGCGGTGCAATAACAGCCAGAGAGTCACAATAAAGTTTAGTTTAATGACAAGCACAAATAACGTGAACATTTGGCTGGGCCGCTAAACCCTTGCTTCAGGATCGCATCTGATATATTAGTGGGCAACTGACCATGACTGCCGGGCGATTGTGCTGCTTGCCACGGAGGCGTGGGTCGCGGTGATACATGCGGCAAGGTGGCAGGTGTCCATTTTATAGAGTTATTCACTCAGAAATGCTGCTGGAGTGGACACTGGACGTTGGCTGGGCCATGGAGGGTGGAGGGGGCCTGGTTACATTATTGTTATTGCACAGCTGATATCTCCCAGACCCTGGCCCTGTTCACGTGCCCCACTGGACCTCTGGCTGGCTCAGCACCACTGCAGTGCAGTAGTCTAGTACACCAAACGCTAACAGGCTAACGGATAGTCTCTGAGGTGATAACCAACCTGATGCGCTAACATGATAACGGCTAGTCTCTGAGATGCAGCTAGCCAAGTGCGCTAGCAGACTTATAGTGTCTGAGGTGATAACCAACCAGCTGTGGACAGGGGAGCCTGGCCTGACTAGCATCCTAGGCTGGGCTGGGGCACTTTGGTTGGTTAAACGACACCCAGAGAAAAATGACAGGGGCTTCAGCATTTGGTCACTGTGTCCCTGTCTGGTCTGGTCTGGTCTGTCTACAGGGCTGTCCATTTTAGACAAGCCTCATGTAAAAACATAACGGATATTATGTTTTCCCCTGAATCAATTTGGTGACCACATCATCTAGCAGTGTCCTGATACACCTGGTTAAATTACCAATGATGACTAAGTCTGAACCACAGAGAAACAACTAGATTATTTAGATCAGTGGTTGTCAACTGGTTTTGCCTCGGGACGCAAATTAAACCAGGTTGTCTGTCGCGATGCAATATCAGGATCGCGATATTCTTTTTGCCAAAATGCAATCTGGAAAACTTTTTCATCTTAGATTGATAGTAAATGTACCAATTATATGAGAAGGGAAAGCAGTCCCATCTTTTCCATTGTCAATAATTCCATTTGCCCATATTCTTGATGAAGACCACAAAATCAATTAAATCCAGTAAATAGTACTGCTAATAACTCCCTATTGGAAATACTGTGATTGAACAACATTTTTGAAGAGGTTAAATTATTTAAAATATATATAGATTAGATTTCTACACACTTTCTACCTAGTTTTATTCGGTTAAGTTCGGACATTTTTTATTTGATTTAATATTTCTTTACTCAGACACTCAACCCATTCAAAACCTTCCGAGAAGCAAACCAATTGAGAATCGCTGATTTAGATGATCTAGTTCTACATTCTGAACATCCTCGCTAAAGCGGGATCACACATGATCATGTGAAAAACAATGGGACATAACAATATTCAATTTGCTCCGACACTCGTTTATCACACGCTTATTGTCACCTACTTAACCATAGTGAGTGATGATGGCTGGCTGGCCATGGCCTATGGTGTAGCTGATGGGCTGATGGTCTGATAGGCTGGGGTAGGAGATGGAGTGTCGGGCAGCTGGTCGCTTGGTGGTGAAATAGGGGATCAGGACTGGCTGAGTGTTGTGAGGACCAGCGGGAGAGACGACCACTGGGAGATGGACGATGGTGTGGCGCACCGGATAGTTTTCCCACAAATCAATCACTGCTTCCTTAACAGTACTACACCTATGAGTATTTGTTCGCTTGAACATTTTGGTTTATGAGTACAGGGAAAAGACAATGCAGATATCCAGAAAGAGTGAAATAAGCCACAATACAGCCTTTGAATCATCCCTTTTGGGATGAACCCTGCACTCTCTAGACTCTAACAAGGGACACTAAGCGACCACCCTCTGCTAGGCTAGTTGTTGCCACGTTTTCTGTTTACACGGGCTAAAAGAGCTCATTTAGCGCTGCCATTGTTGAACGTGGCCCTCAATGCAGATCAATTTGAAGGGCCATTATCCAAGGAGAACGCCAGAGACAAAAGGAAGACAGCTAGTGACAAATGATCCAGCCCATAGTAGGGTATAAAACACGCTTACCATGCTAACAACATGGTGGGCAGAATGGACCCCACCCCCCGTTGAACGCAAACAATGGGCTTCCTATTAATCATCGTTGATACGTGTCATCATTATCCCTCAATGAATGGCTATCCAGACCTCCCGGCGGACATCAACATGACAATTCAACACGCTGCAACGCAACTCCACTGAGAGATAGACTGGAGCATATTTAAATTTCTAAATGGTAGTGGACACAAAATAATAAACGGATTGTGTCATCATCGTCATGTCATCTGGAGGACTAGAACAAAAATGGCGTTTGTGGGAAAATGGCACTGAGTGTTGGGGATGAGGGAGATGGTGGTGGTGTCTGGGTAACCTTGCAGGTACACTGTTGTGATTATTCTGTACAGGTTGGGATAATGTTGGGCCCTGGGGGACAGAGAGGAGCTGATTGGTGATTAGAGATATAATTAAGAGCAGCTTTGACATGGCCCCTCCCCCCTTCCTCCCCCCTCATACTCCCCCAGTCTCCCATCTCCCCTAAAAAGCCCTCAAGGCCACTTCTCACCTGTGTTTATGGCTCTTCACCCTATTATCCCACAACAAAAGGGAGCTTCGCCACACAAACCCCAGCCAGCTGCCTGCCTGCCTCCCTGCATGCCTGGCTGCCTGCCTCCCTGCCTGCATGCCCCCCTGCATGCCTGGCTGCCTGCCCCCCTGCATGCCTGGCTGCCTGCCTAGCTACCACCACTGCCCTGGAATACACTGGTCCTCTCCAGTGACAATAAAAAGAAACTTGAGATGAAACAAAAAAAAAGTTACACCATATTTGCTCAGACTAACTATGATGAAAGGCAATGAAGACAAGGGCTCCTCATGCAGGTATCAATATAAATATTACTGGAAGGTCAATTAATATGTAAATGAACTCCTCCATTTAATTAGCTATTTAACTATTTTCCGAGGCATGGACATATTAAATCATGCTTAAAGACCCCTCTAACTAGGCTCCTGACAATAGTGCTAGGGAGTCGCGGGCTCATAAACTACCGGCTTGACCTATAAAGAGCCGCGAGTCTGCTAATTCCATCTCAGGCTAATTTTATGACTTGCATAAAATAACCATAGTGCAGCTTTGTGGCTGTAAAGAGGACGTGGGTGATAAAACTAGAGCCGGGGAAAGCATCAGACATCTCCTCTTTACTAGTGTCCTCGTTTATTATTCTATTATTCTTTGCAGGGTACCGGGCTCCCGTGAAAGACAAATGACCTTATTATATTAAATCATTTGTGAGGATATTAACCGTTAATCACATATAAACAGCATTTAAAAGGTATTGATTTCCCAGCAGCTCATAACAGCGTTTTAAATTGATGTTCAATAACATGATAATAGATAATCAGCAGAATTCTGCCCGTCAAAGTAGGGGACAAAGGTTAATGAGCGCTACCTGCAGTGACCTCATCCCAACTCCCCTTCACACGCCTCCAAACCCCGACTGATAACCTCTATCTCAACAGGTTCAATACCTTGGCTGTTCCCATCACCCCAGAAAGGGATGGACAACATGTTCAACATGGACAAAATACCTGTCTGCCCTCTGTCAGTTTTCAGAAGCATACCATATTACTCACCATGGTATGCTATTTCACATGTTCCAATGGAAATCAGATTAAAACTGGTGTTGTCATAAAATGACACTGTGATATTACAAATACGTCATATGTACACTGAGTATACAAAACGTTAAGAGTAGTATGTGAATTACATTTAGTGAAGTACAGTACGTAACACAACATTGACAACACAACAATTACCTTGGGAGCAGAGGTAGAGGAGAGGAAGAGGGGTCAAATGGGCCAATAATGAGACTAACCTACACACAGTAAATAAACATTGAATTCAACTTAGTGTTGGTGTAGATACATCTATAGCTCAGTAATCACCTCTCTAATACACCAGGCTTGTATAGAGTAAAATGTCCTATTACCACATCAAGCCTGTAGAGAATGTCTCGTCCTATTGCCGGATAAACGTTTGTGGCCTGATAGATAGCTATGTCACAGGGTATCATTCAAACTTGTTTACTACACAACACCCCTATAACATTGATAAGACATTTATACCAATTGCAATCAACATTCCATACAGTTTAATGATTCATTCAGAATTATGAGCTTTGACATGAGGAACACCTGCTCTTTCCGTGACATAAACTGACCAGGTGAATCCAGGTGAAAGCTATGATCCCGTATTGATGTAAACTGTTAAATCCACTTCAATCAGTGTAGATGAACGGGAGACCTGTTAAAGAAGGATTTTTAAACCTTGAAACACTGGCGACATGGATTGTGTGTGTCATTCAAAATCAAATCAAATCAAATTTATTTGTCACATACACATGGTTAGCAGATGTCAATGCGAGTGTAGCGAAATGCTTGTGCTTCTAGTTCCAACAATGCAGTAATAACCAACGAGTAATCTAAAAAACAATTCCAAAACTACTATCTTGTACACACAAGTTTATAGGGATAAAGAATATGTACATAAAGATATATGAATGAGTGATGGTACAGAGCGGCATAGGCAAGATGCAGTAGATGGTATCGAGTACAGTATATACAAATGAGTTGAGCAATGTAGGGTATGTAAACAAAGTGGCATAGTTTAAAGTGGCAAGTGATACATGTATTACATAAAGATGCAGTAGATGATGTAGAGTACAGTATATACGTATACATATGAGATTAATAATGTAGGGTATGTAAACATTATATTAAGTAGCATTGTTTAAAGTGGCTAGTGATATATTTTACATCAATTCCCATCAATTCCCATTATGAAAGTGGCTGGAGTTGAGTCAGCGTGTTGGCAGCATCCACTCAATGTTAGTGGTGGCTGTTTAACAGTCTGATGGCCTTGAGATAGAAGCTGTTTTTCAGTCTCTCGGTCCCAGCTTTGATGCACCTGTACTGACCTCGCCTTCTGGATGATAGCGGGGTGAACAGGCAGTGGCTCAGGTGGTTGTTGTCCTTGATGATCTTTATGGCCTACCTGTGATATCGGGTGGTGTAGGTGGCCTGGAGGGCAGGTAGTTTGCCCCCGGTGATGTGTTGTGCAGACCTCACTACCCTCTGGAGAGCCTTACGGTTGTGGGCGGAGCAGGCGGTGATACAGCCCGACAGGATGCTCTCGATTGTGCATCTGTAGAAGTTTGTGAGTGCTTTTGGTGACAAGCCAAATTTCTTCAGGTCCTGAGGTTGAAGAGGCGCTGCTGCGCCTTCTTCACGATGCTGTCTGTGTGGGTGGACCAATTCAGTTTGTCTGGGATGTGTACGCCGAGGAACTTAAAACTTACTACCCTCTCCACTACTGTCCCATCGATGTGGATAGGGGGGTGTTCCCTCTGCTGTTTCCTGAAGTCCACAATCATCTCCTTAGTTTTGTTGACGTTGAGTGTGAGGTTATTTTTCTGACACCACACTCCGAGGGCCCTCACCTCCTCCCTGTAGGCCGTCTCGTCGTTGTTGGTAATCAAGCCTACCACTGTTGTGTCGTCCGCAAACTTGATGATTGAGTTGGAGGCGTGCGTGGCCACGCAGTTGTGGGTGAACAGGGAGTACAGGAGAGGGCTCAGAACGCACCCTTGTGGGGCCCCAGTGTTGAGGATCAGCGGGGTGGAGATGTTGTTACCTACCCTCACCACCTGGGGGGCGGCCCGTCAGGAAGTCCAGTACCCAGTTGCACAGGGCGGGGTCGAGACCCAGGGTCTCGAGCTTGATGACGAGTTTGGAGGGTACTATGGTGTTAAATGCTGAGCTGTAGTCGATCAACAGCATTCTCACATAGGTATTCCTCTTGTCCAGATGGGTTAGGGCAGTGTGCAGTGTGGTTGAGATTGCATCGTCTGTGGACCTATTTGGGCAGTAAGCAAATTGGAGTGGGTCTAGGGTGTCAGGTAGGGTGGAGGTGATATGGTCCTTGACTAGTCTCTCAAAGCACTTCATGATGACGGAAGTGAGTGCTACGGGGTGGTAGTCATTTAGCTCAGTTACCTTAGCTTTCTTGGGAACAGGAACAATGGTGGCCCTCTTGAAGCATGTGGGAACAGCAGACTGGGATAAGGATTGATTGAATATGTCCGTAAACACACCAACCAGCTGGTCTGCGCAAGCTCTGAGGGCGCGGCTGGGGATGCCGTCTGGGCCTGCAGCCTTGCGAGGGTTAACACGTTTAAATGTTTTACTCACCTCGGCTGCAGTGAAGGAGAGTCCGCATGTTTTGGTTGCGGGCCGTGTCAGTGGCACTGTATTGTCCTCAAAGCGGGCAAAAAAAGTTATTTAGTCTGCCTGGGAGCAAGACATCCTGGTCCGTGACTGGGCTGGTTTTCTTTTTGTAATCCGTGATTGACTGTAGACCCTGCCACATATCTCTTGTGTCTCAGCCGTTGAATTGTGATTCTACTTTGTCTCTATACTGATGCTTAGCTTGTTTGATTGCCTTGCGGAGGGAATAGCTACACTATTTGTATTCGGTCATGTTTCGGGTCACCTTGCCCTGATTAAAAGCAGTGGTTCGTGCTTTCAGTTTCACGCGAATGCTGCCATCAATCCACGGTTTCTGGTTTGGGAATGTTTTAATCGTTGCTATGGGAATGACATCTTCAACGCACGTTCTAATGAACTCGCTCACCGAATCAGCGTATTCGTCAATGTTGTTGTTTGACGCAATACGAAACATATCCCAGTCCACTTGATGGAAGCAGTCTTGTAGCGTGGAATCAGATTGGTCGGACCAGCGTTGAACAGACTTCAGCGCGGGAGCTTCTTGTTTTAGCTTCTGTCTGTAGGCAGGGAGCAACAAAATGGAGTCGTGGTCAGCTTTTCCGAAAGGAGGGCGGGGGAGGGCCTTATATGCGTCGCGGAAGTGAGAATAGCAATGATTCAGAGGGTGAATTGGCAAGACAAAATATTTAAGTGCCATTGAACTGGGTATGGTAGTAGATGCCAGGCGCACCGATTTGTGTCAAGAATTGCAACGCTGCCGGGTTTTTCATGCTCAACGGTTTGGTCCACCAGTTTGGTCCACCACCCAAAGGACGTCAGGCCAACTTGACACAACTGTGGGAAGCATTGGAGTCAACATGGGCCAGCATTACTGTGGAATGCTTTTGACACCTTGTAGAGAATTGAGGCTGTTCAGAGATCAAATGGGAGGGGAGGGTACAACTCAATATTAGGAAGGTGTTCCTAATGTTTGGTGGAACTCAGTGTATATCAAAATATACAGTTTTAATAAAGAGTAGTAGACCATACTTTATTGTCAAAGGCGGGAAAACCCATTATATGCCTATAGGCACATTCACTTTTATACACACTATCGCTAGCAGTTTACAGTTGAGTCAATGAAGAAAATTGGGCACAACAAACTTTGAAAAACGGATACCTATATTTAGACTTTTCACACCTTAGGAAAATCATAACCCTTTATTTGCAAGTATGGACAGCCATGTTGTATTTAACCCTAGAACTTCACTTCAAAGACTACACTTTTGGTGCAGTTTTCACATTTGTGTGTGTGTTCGCGTGCGTACATCTGTGTATGTGTGTGCATGCGTGCGTCTGTGTGTGTGTGCGTGTACGTGTGTGTGCGTCTGTCTGTCTGTGTGTGTGTGTGTGTGTGTGTGTACGTGTGTGTGTGTGTGCGTGTGTCTGTCTGTCTGTCTGTGTGCGTGTGCGTGTACGTGTGTGTGTGTGTGTCTGTGTGTCTGTGTGTGTGTGTGTGTGTGTGTGTGTGTGTGTGTGTGTGTGTGTGTGTCTGTCTGTCTGTCTGTCTGTGTGTGCGTGTATGTGTGTGTGTGTGTGCGTGTGTCTGTGTGTGTGTGTGTGTGTGTGTGCGTGCGTGTGCGTGTCTGTGTCTGTGTCTGTGTCTGTGTGTGTGTGTGTGTCTGTCTGTGTCTGTGTGTGTGTGTGTGTGTGTGTGTGTGTGTGTGTGTGTGTGTGTGTGTGTGTGTGCGTGTGCGTGTGCGTGTACGTGTGTGTGTCTGCATCCTTGCGCGTGTCCGTGTGTTCATGTGCGTGCCTGTTGTGAATCCAGACCGCCCGCAGATACCATTTAGTTTTAAGAGTCCTCCCAGTTGCTGTTGGGAATCTGGCATGCCACAATAATACATTGCAGCAGGTAGCAGAGGATGGCGTGCAGCATGCAAATCTATCTTGGTGTCCCTCTGGGGCCGAGGCAGAGGAGAGCACAGGGAGAGAAAATGAAACTGTGCTGCACCAAACACTGTGTCTCCTCTCTCTCTGAGACCAAAGTTAATTTCGGAGAGGGAAGTAGAAAATAAGGTTCAGGCTGGGCCTCTCTATCCTCTATCCCCTGTTCCAACACACTGTTGGCTGCAGTCTCTAGTATGGTACTAGAGATGGATATGTGAGAGGATAGACTCACATTTTAAAGCCTGACACAGGTCCAGCTGATTCATTATGACAGGCCTATCTTTTATTAGCTCGTGGTTCGTATTTAAATTCCATCTCGTTGGGGGATGAAAAAAAGGTGAATTTTCTCTGGTTGAATACAGCTGATTTATTATGCAGCCAGACGTATAGCTACGGCCAGGTAATTATTATTAGCCCTGTGTGTCTTGACAGTTGTGTTGAGTAGGGTATTATGTACGGGTATATGATATTAGCCGTTTAAGTTAGTAGTGAGTCCTATAGATTGACAGGATGTAAACTCACACAGCCACTGTGCTCAGTATATCCTAACGATTGGAATGCTCTATGTAGATTGCCGATGCAAAACCATCCCAAGACAATACAAGCAAAAAGGCCCAATAACAGTCTCTCTTGCCAAACTGTTGTTAGAAGAGACAAGCTCCTTTTCAGGTGTAGAATTTTATCGTAGGATGAGGGGCTGAAATCAAACACATCCCATTTGCCAGTTATTAGGAGATTGACGAACAGGAAATTAATACAGGGGTGGACGCTAGAGTGATTCAATTCCAGGCTGCCAGCACAGGCCCTGGTTTTATAGTCTCCTCCCAGAGCGGTGAAGAGAGCGAAACCAGGCTAAATGAACATGACTGAGTTTGCTACTCTGCTCCTCTCAGCCTGTTGTTACGATATGGCTTTTAGCCCAAAACTTTTCTAATTCCTTATGAGTAAAAGGGTAATCGTCTGAGTGTAGTCATTTGTGATGGAATATGTGATCTAACTGCCCTACACTCCAAAGTAATAAGGTTGATATCGTAGTGTTATCGTAGAGTATCAAAGTAATCTGACCAGATATTTGTTATATATTTAACATTGACTTTATTTCACTGCTTCACTTAAGTGAAACGTTTAAGACTTCTTCAGCAGCAGTACCACAACAATACTTGTGTTTAATGGTACAGTTCAGACGTGTCTTAGGGAAAGGAAACTCTGCACACAACGTTTTAGTCATTTGATGTGCGACGATTTTGGTGAATAAAGACATTCCCCAAAGCATTTTAGTGCTTTATATTTCCCTGCACCTTGTATAGCTACTATGTTGAGATTTCTCCATTGCTCAGATTTGAGAGACAGAGGTTCAAGGAGTCCAGTGTGGCTGATACTAAGGCAGGGAATACTGATGAGGTGAGGGGAGGTGGAGGACATGCTCTGCACCTCTGGTGTTGGGAGAAACAGACCAAACTGTATGGATTCTGATCCTGTTTCATTTTTGTAAGCGGCCAGCATTTCATACTTTGTTTGGGCACCTTTTTTGATGGCCCCTGACAGGCCTGTTGATGCTACCTGGGACAATTTGACAGGCTGGACGAGGCTGGGGGGAATGAACGAGGGGAGAAAGGGGGAAGGGAAGGGGAGCAGGTTGTGAGTGTGCAGCTTAGCACAGCTCAGCACCACTGACTTTCCTATCCCATCGCCGCCTCCTCCCTCAGCCTCCTGGAATCAATTCTGTGTGTTTATAGACCATTTCACAGGCCTTTACCTGTAACATCACTGGTGTCAGTCCCATAAATACCCACAGATATATAATGGTTGAATTAGTATAATGGTTCAAACAAAGCTCTGGCTACAAGCATAAAGGAAATGTCAACATGTTCTCTTCACTAAGGCAATTAGAGACCATTACTACGGCAGGCTTGGCTTGGAAACATCATCAAGGTTAAAGTCAAGATCCACAAGACCCCTCCAACTGCTGTTTTTTTGTTTACCCCTTGTCTCTAATAGATGGGCCATGCACATTTTGCAAACAGAGGCATTCGCAGGGTTTCTTCCAGGTTCAACGCCAAATCAGCCCACAGTTTTCAGCGCTCCGGGTTACTGGCCAGACGAATGCTCAGTGAGCTGGTCAAATGCACAGCGTTTAGACTAAGGGTGCATGCAAAATGGCGCCCTATATAGCTTACTACTTTTGACTAGCCCTATAGGCTCCAATAGGGGAGAAGGGCTCTGGTAGTGCAGTATAGGAGATAGGGTGGCATTTCAGATGCAGACTAAACCATTTAAGCAAAAGGACAAGCCAGACAACACTTCTACACCACTGGTTACCACATGGGACCACATGGATGTTCAAATCCAATCAAATTGCATTAGTCACATGCACCGTATGCAACAAGTGTAGACCTTGACAGTCAAACGCTTACTGACGAGCCCCTAACCAACAAGGCCGTTTAAAAAAAAAATACAGATAAAAATAAGAGATAAAAGTAAGAAGTAATTAAAGAGCAGCAGTGAAATAAGGACAGCGAGACTATATACTGTGGGGTACCGATGCAGAGTCAATGTGTGGGGGCACCGGTTATTTGGGGTAGTATGTAGAGAGAGTTATTAAAGTGACTATGTATAGATGACAACAGAGAGTAGCAGTGGTGTAAAGAGGGGGTGGGGGGTGTCACTGCAAATAGTCTGGGTAGCCATTTGACTAAATGTTCAGGAGTCTTATGGCTTGGAGGTAGAAGTTGTTTAGACTCCTCTTTTACCTAGACTTGGCGTTCCGGTACTGCTTGCCGTGCAGAGAGAACTGTAGCAGAGAGAACTATGACTAGGGTGGCTGGAGAATCTTTAGGGCCTTCCTCTGACACCGTCTGGTATAGAGGTCCTGGAGGGATGTGGGGGTTTATTAGATCGCCTGCGAATTCTCAGAAGGCAGCTGGACCTTTCTCCACCTCCTCTTCACGCAGATCACGGGATCGGGGCCTGTTCCCGAGGAAGCAGCGTATCCTTTGCGTTGGGCTCGTCAGAGTCGTGAAAAGAAAAGGAAGATTCCGCTAGTCCGTGGTGAGTAATCGCAGTCCTGATGTCTAGAAGTTATTTTCGGTCATAAGAGATGCTAGCGACAACATTATGTACAAAATACGTTTTTTTTAAAAGTTACAAACAACGCAAATAAGCGACCCAAAAAACCCAATCGGCTGGGGGCACGTAAAACCTCTGCCATCTTCTCCGGCGCCATGTTTCAGTAGGAGATAATGTAATTCAGGTTTATTCCCCACAAGTTAATGAAATGAATGAATTACTGAACACACACTTAAACTGGTCAATTGAGTATTTGTGTAATTATCTTTTTCAAATGGTTTAAATGACTTTGCTGCCGGGACAATTTTCACACGAGCAAGCAAAATAAATAAATACTAAGCCTAACATTGCTTACACTGGCAAAAAAATATAAGATTGTAAAATAAACCAATTGAAACTGAATAGCCTACTTACAATAATATATATATCTGTTTAACGTGTGTTCAGGCATCGAATGCAAACAATGCAGGATTTCCAAGAAGGTTTGAGTTCCACGAACAAAGCAACCAGCTCTATGTCAACATATAAAAACTGAGACACACTGGTGATAATGTTAAATCAAAACCTTGGGAGTGTTGCCTCCAGACTGCAGATGCAAGCAAGGTTAAGAGAAAATGGTTCACGACCACACATCACCCTATGGCCTTAAAGATTGGCTACAGCTGTGTACGAGCCAGATTGGGTTTATGATGTCTTGCTCGTTCGGAGGTAACTGTGTACACCCCAAAAGGCCATGGCATTTCAGTCCAGAGTATTTCAACCTTCATCAAGGTGCTAATTTGACCAGACCACTACTGTAGTTTTATGATGAGAACGCTGGGAGCATAAGTTAAGCTAATGTACTGTATAGCAATAGATGTATGGAAAGTACACCTCATTCTTCTGTACAGCGTCGCAAAGCGCGCAGAACGCCATTATTATGAAATACAAAAAAGTACTATGTAACAAGACGTCATAACAATGTTTTCACCCGTGTAACTACAGTTTTACCACACAGTCATAAGAGCAACTTAAAGTGCTGTCAAAAATGTATTCAATAAAATTCTGTTTCCTTTCCCATTCAGCAGAAGCTACACAGTTTTAAGCCTGACTGAGTCCTGTTTGTCCTGCCATAGAGAGCCCGAGCAAGGCTGGGCAGGCGACAGGCCTCACGTATGCATCAGAATGCAGTCCCCTGTCTGCTCTGTCCCAACACCGCCCGCCTGCCCTCCCAACACTAGATGATAAGTCACCTAGCCTGGCCATATTGATTGGGCTCCGGGAGCCTTATACAAAGGATAGCAGGGAGCTGAGTGATTGTGTTTTACAGAGAACATTATCACTCCACCGAATGAGAGAGTGGCGAAAGAGAGAGAGGCCCGGCCAGGAAATGGAGAGGCCACCAGCCACGGCGGGAGGGAGTATATGACTTGACTCAGTGAAGCACTCAGTCCAATTTGAAAGCCAAATTGTGGTGCTTTAGAACAAAAAGAGACGGCTACAGATTGTCGGGTGATTTTTCTCTCTTTGGTCTGGTCTTGGACAGATTTACAATACTATTACTATTTCTATTCATTGCATTTTATTCTATAAATTCATAACAGTGCTGAATCAAATTACACTGTACTGAACGTGTTCTGCATTTCATAATCGGAAAAAAAAACACCGAAATAAATACTAGGCTACTATGTGACATAGGTTTTTATCTTATTCCTATGTCCAGTGTTAAAACTCTATTTTATCACGACAGTGGATAGATAGAATGGTTAAGGACAATTCTGTCAAAGGGATTGAATTGAGCCTTCAGATAACAATCCAAGTCAGCATCTCTGCTTCACTTACAGTAAACCAGCAGATGGACACATTTGTCCGTTATGGTCATTTAAATAGCTTTTACCGTTTTACCCCAGTCTATTTGTTTTGAACGGTAGATTTATGGTTCTGCAAGGTTTTATCAGCTCAGTCTGTAGATGTGGACCCGTCTGCCAGTAGATCCCAGAGATCCCGTTGAAGGCCTGCATGAAAGCGTCCTTTTTTTTCTGCTACTTTATCTCTCCCTCCCTCCTTTCTCTCTCTCTCCACTTCTCCATCTCCCTCTCCTCTTCTCCTCCTCCCTCTCTTACCATCCCTCCCGTTATCCCTCCCTCCTTTCTCTCTCTCTCCCCTTCTCCACCTCCCTCTCCTCTTCTCCTCCTCCCTCTCTTACCATCCCTCCCGTTATCCCTCCCTCCTTTCTCTCTCTCTCCCCTTCTCCACCTCCCTCTCCTCTTCTCCACCTCCCTCTCCTCTTCTCCACCTCCCTCTCCTCTTCTCCTCCTCCCTCTCTTACCATCCCTCCCGTTATCCCTCCCTCTTTCATCTCCCCACGTATAATTTTCCGGTCAAGCTGTGCTGTTCGTAGATAGGACTAACTTGGTAATCAGTGAGGGTATCAGAGCTCTAATAGACTCACACAACAGCTTCTCTTATCAGCCAGGTGCAATCTGGGGCTGCCCGCTTAACAAAGAATAAAAAATATAAAAAAATCCATGCTGCCGCTGGCACTTTAATAGATTGATGCTAAAAGTTTAGAAAATAAAACCCTGCCTGCTCGGCTAGCACGGCAGAGCTGCTTCCCTCAGACAGAGGGGCCCACGATTGGAAGTGGCAGCTCGCGTTCTCTGCATCAGCCGGCCCTGTCATCTGGCCCGGGATGTGCGTGTGCCTGTGTGTGCGTGCGTGCGTGCGTGCGTGCGTGTGTGTGTGTGTGTGTGTGTGTGTGTGTGTGTGTGTGTGTGTGTGTGTGTGTATGTGTGTGTGTGTGTGTGTGCGTGCGTGCGTGCGTGTGTGTATGTGTGTGTGTGTGCTAGCACCTGATACATCACACGAGAGCGGCGTCTGAAAAACACATGTACTCAGAATCAGGGAATCAATAGAACACTTAATGAACAATTAGCGGAACAGCTGTAGGGCTGTCAGAGGCCCATCTGTATACAGCTCAGAGAGAGAAGGGAGAGAGGGGGAGAAAAAGGGTAGAGGGGAGAGAGAAGAGAGAGAGAGGGGAGCGGGCCTAATCCCATAACACTGGGCCTATTGCTTCAGGACATATCCCCCTTCCTCCTCCCATGCCCATAACAGCCGGGCCTATTTAGCCAGCAGAGCCTTCCTCCATCTCCCTCACCTCAGTCAAAATATGGAAATGGTTCAAGACATCCTTCAGGCTGAAGGATCGATAAATTTGACAATCTATGGCATTTAATTAAAATGGCCCCCGAAAGAGAGGCCGTTTGTTTTTCTGTGCTGACTCGGCCTGTCGTTTATTGCTCAAATGAATACATAAGTGTGTTCATAAGCACCCTTACATTAAATCCTCCTTACCCTTTAAAATAGGGTGGACCATGGTTTTCACCCCCCCCCGCGCGCGCCTATCCGGCCTGCCAAACACCATGGACAGATTCAATTAATATCTAAACCTAGTGACTTTTAGCGTATTCTTGATGCATAAAGAGATATCCCTCCACCTCAAGCCATGACAAATGAACGTTGGCGACAGTGAGCTCTCTGATTCGCTTGTCACTGGCGGTGGCGACCTTAGCTGCCAATCGGGTGGACAAATAGTCAACAGTAAATGTACACCGGGTTGTTGGATAGGTTCAGCCTTCGTGTGTGTAGTCTGCATAGCTGACATTTATACATGTCGCGAGTGGACCAGTGGTGTAGGACTGACATATATTATGGTTAACTAAGCACCATGTAGGGTTTGGACGGTGGGATGGACAGAGTCTTGTAATTGACCTTGGACACCCTCTGTCGTGATATATTAAAACTTCATTTAAAGAAGAACATCCCCGGGTGGAGGAGGGATGAAGACTCTACCTCCCTCTCCTGCTGTAATGGATTAGATGGGAATCCATTATGCATTTCAGCTAGAGAAAAAGTATGGCCTGAGACCTGCTTAAAAATATATATTTTTTTGTACTGAAAATTAATGCGTTCACACGTTCCACTGAGTCATTTTAAATGTTATTTTTTAGTATATTAGGTATATGTGTTGAGAAGACCTATATTTCATAGGAGTGTGGAGACCTAGTATTATAATAATGGGCACATTAATACATTCATGATTTTATCCTCTGTGCTATCTGTGTTTCGCAGTTGTTCTGGTATTCTTTTAGAGATCATATGCACACACACACACACACACACACACACACACACACACACACACACACACACACACACACACACACACACACACACACACACACACACACACACACACACACACACACACACACACACACACAGAGTTGTTGTGACAGTTCTCTCACCTCTACATCAGAGTGGTTTTATGTGTCAGCCAGGCTGCAGAGACTGTATCACTACGCTGTGTAAATAACTAGCTCTTTGGCCCTAACTCCACGGGCGGATGCACACCAATAGCCACCGGAGACGTTTCACTGTCCTGACATTTTCTCCCCTGACCTCCAGTCTAACTCACTCCACTTCTCCAACCTCATCTTTTAATATTTGCCTTGGACAATGGTCCACTCATTGGTAAAAGTGTTTGAAAACCAAATGATTACTAGGCATGTCATTTTTGCTAATTCTAATTAAAAAGGTTAGATTGCACCATCATGTTGAGTCTTTAACAGGTGCAGGTGCTGATTAAATTGATTCACTGAGGCAATTACATCCGGATCCCCTTTAATTACTCTGGCTTTATGGCGTCTCTCTGCAGCACCAGGATCATGGAGAAGCTAGCTAGGGCTCCTGCAGCCGCAGGAGGATAGTGGTGTGTGTGTGTTGCAGATCCGCAAGTGCATAGGCAACCACACACAGCAAGTACTTAAGCATACAATCACGCACTCTCGTATGCACATACACGCACACACAAATGTGCACACGGACACACATTCTCAAACATACACATGCCATAGACATACTCAACAGAATAGATTTACACAAATATACTCTCAAACAAATAAGCAGGTACACACTCATACAGTGCACTGGCTATGAGGAGACACCGTAGAATACTAACGGACTTAGGTGTGGAGTGAGCAGGGCTATGAAACCTCAGTGTGGCAGAGACTCATGCACAGCAATGACAGGGGGAGGTAAGGCTAGTGGTAGAGGGAACTGTGTTAGTGTGCAATATACTCTCTTTAAAGCACAATGCACAGGTGCACAAAGTATGTTATCACACACACACACACACACGCGCGCACACACACACACACACACTTGCCACCCCTCTCGACACAGGAGTAGGAGGAGAACTGAGTCGACAGCTACACAGCAGGCAATATCCTGTGCCTTCAGCCCCGTTGAGGTGCTGGATCCTTCCTTTTCAGGCTGCGGGTGCATCTGGTTAGTAAAAGCTGACAGAGGGCCGGCCATGCCTGAGAGGAGAGGGGAATGAGGAATTTCGGTGTTCCTCCACATCACCCCGGAGACCATTTGCCTGAGATTCCCTGTCACCGGGAGTAGAAATCAAAACCAGCACACACATCTGTTGTCTAAATGTTAACTGCAGTGCCCTCCATGTTGTCACAGCCAGGCAAGGTTAGCCAACACCGGCTAGGAGGCTTTTCTTTGGGCACCTGCCATGGCAACGTTTAACAGAAAGAGGAGCAAATCAAATGTATTTGTCACATGCTATATACAGGGAGTACCAGTGCCAGAATAGTATGAGGTATTTGAGGTAGATACAGAGTCTTCAGAAAGTATTCACACACCTTCACCTTTTCCACATTTTGTTGTGTTACAGCCTGAATTTAAAAATTTATTAAATTGAGATTTTGTGTCACTGGCCTACATAGAATGCCCCATATTGTCAAAGTGGAATTATGATTTTAGATTTTTTTTTTTTACAATTAATTTAACATGAAAAGCTGAAATGCCTTGAGTCTTCAACCCCATTGTTATGTCAAGCCTAAATACGTTCAGGAGTAAAAATGTGCTTAACAAGTCACATAAAAGTTGCATGGACTCACTCTGTTTGCAATAATAGTGTTTGACATGATTTGTTTATGACTACCAAATCTACGTACACTACACATATAATTATCTATAAGGTCCCTCGGTCGAGCAGTGAATTTCAAACACAAATTCAACCACAATAGCCAGGGAGGTATTCCAATGCCTCGCAAAGAAGGGCAGCTGTTGGTAGATGGGTAAAAATAAAAAAACAGACATTCAATATCTCTTTGAGCCTGGTAAAGTTATTCATTACGCTTTGGGTGGTGTATCAATACATCCAGTCACTACAAAGGTAACGGTGTCTTTCCTAACTAGTTGCCGGAGAGGAAGGAAACCGCTCAGGGATTTCAGCATGAGCCCAATGGTGATTTTTAAACAGTTCCAGAGTTTAATGGCTGTGATAGCAGAAAACTGAAGATGGATCAACAACATTGTAGTTACTCCACAATACTAACCTAAATGACAGATGGAAAAGAAGGAAGCTCGTACAGAATAAAAATATCCCAAAACATTAATACATTTTGCAATAAAGCACAAAAGTGCTGAATACAAAGTATTTGGGGCAAATCCAACACAACACATCACTGAATACCACTATTCATATTTTCAAGCATGGTTGTGGCTGCATCATGTTGTGGGTATGCTTGTCTTCAGGAAGGACTAGGGAGTTTATTAGGATAAAAATGAAACTGAATAGAGCTAAGCACAGGCAAAATGATTGTGGAAATTCTGGTTCAATCTGCTTTCCAACAAACACTGGGAGACAAATTCACCTTTCAGCAGGACGATAACCTAAAACACAAGGCCAAATATACACTGAGTTGCTTACCAAGATACCGTATTTCTAAAAGCATGTTTTCACTTTGTCATTATGGGGTATTTGGTGTAGATGGGAGAAATAAAAATCTATTTAAGCAATTTTGAATTCAGGCTGTAACACAACAAAGAATAAGTAAAGGGGTATGAATACTTTCTGAAGGTACTGTATGTACATGAAGGCAGGGTAAAGTGACTAAGCATCAGGATAGATAATAATAAGAGTAAAATAAAGAACAGAGTAGCAGAAGCATATGATGAGTGTGTGCGTATGTGTGTTTGTTCTGTGTCAGTATGCTTGTGTATGTGTGTTTGTGCTGTGTTGGTATGCGTGTGTGAGAGTGTGTTTGTGTGTGTTTAGTTGTCGTGTGTGTGTTATGTGTGTGTGTGTGCATATGTAGTGTATGTGAATGTGTGTGGCTTTTGTGTGGGAGTGTCAGTGTAGTGTGTGTGCGTGTGTGGGTATAGTCTTGTGGTTGTGCAAAGAGTCAATGCAAGATAGGGTCAGTGCAGATGGACATGGACACCTCCCAGTTCCAACACAAAGTCACATTGTAGAGGAAATTAACCACATCTAAACTACTTCATTCGAAGTTTTCTTCAGGTTATTCCTGGACACTAAATTATCTTGGTGGGTGTTGATGTATTGCTGCATCATGACACCTGTCTGGCAGTGGGCCACTGGAGACATGCAGAGACATGTGAGGCATGCAATGCCTCAGCACTACTCAGGATACCAAAGAACTGAGGCAGGATAGGAAGGGACAGGGACAGGACAGGATGGGACAGAATGGACAGGACGGGAGAGGGTAAGACGGAACATGACAGGCTGGAAGGGGATAGGATGGGACAAGACAAGACAAGACAGGACAAGGCAGGACAGGGTGGGACAGGATGGGACAGGGCTGGACAAGATAGGATAGGACAGGACATGATGGGAAAGAATAGGACAGTGCAGGATAAGTCCGGGACCGGACAGGATGGGACAGGACTCAATGGGACAGGGCAAAAGAGGATAAGACGGGACAGGACAGGAGGAAAGTGGTTAGGACAGGATGAAGAGGGCTGGACAGGGCAGAATGGGGCAGGGCCAGGACCAGGACAGGACAGGATAGGAGGACAAGACAGGGCGTTCAGGAAAGGACAGGACTGGGCAGGACAGGACAGGATGGGTAGAACAGGACTGGGCAGGATAGGACAGGATGGGACAGGGTATGATAGGACAGGGCAGGATAGAACAGGGTAAAGAAGGACAAGAGAAGACAGGGGTAAGAGGAGGGGACAGATGTGTGGACCGACTTGAAACGTAAGCGTCCGTGCGTCAGGCAGCATTTATGTTCTGACGATTTCTAGAACACATACATTTACCCTTTTAGACCTATCACGAAGTGATGAGATTTCAAAGTGGTGGAGGTGCTTGTTTGAAGATGCACTGCATACCATTCCACAGCGGTGGGCGACAGAGGGGTGAGGAAGGGCCGGGCGTAAATCTAGCACTGCTGCACCTGGCGTGGGGACAGGAACGGTTTGGGAGGGGATAGGTCCGACACCTTAGAAGAGGACAGGACTTCACACTTACACTACATGTTAGTGTGTGTACATAGGTCATACATATACATATGGTGAAAAAAGTACCCTATTGTCATATTTGAGTAAAAGTAAAGATACCTTAATAGAAAATGACTCAATTAAAAGTGAAAGTCACCCTGTAAAATACTACCTGAGTAAAATCTTTCAAGTATTTGGTTTTAAATATACTTAAGTATCAAAAGTAAAAGTAGAAATAATTTCATATGCCTTGTATAAAGCAAATCAGGCGGCATCATTTTCATGTTTTTAAAATGTACTGATAGCCAGGGGTACACTCCAACACCCAGACATAATTTACAAAATAAGTATTGTGTTTAGTGAGTCCACCAGGTCAGAGGCAGTAGGGATGACCAGGGATGTTCTCTTGATAAGTGTGTGAATTAGACAACTTTCCAGTCATGGTAAGCATTCAAAATGTAACGAGTACTTTTGAGTGTCAAGGAAAATGTATGGAGTAAAAAGTACAATACCGTAATTAAACATCTCCACATTATAAGTGCAATGTTTAATTGCACTGTAAGATCAAATGCTAGGCTGCACCGTAAGGATCTGGGGGTTTAAGAAGGCTAATCTCAAACATCTACAGTACAGTGGAATGTAACATGGTTGGATTTTCAATTATGTTTTGGCTTCAATTTTTTCATGTTTTTTTTTAACACATCTTCACCCAAACACATTGCGTCACTATGAAAGGTCTAGCTCTAGCCTACAGAGACACCAACACAGCTGTAGTCCCAATAATTTGTGTTCTGCCGATTCCGCCAAAAGCCTGCTTCATTCCAATCCCGTTCCTGCGCACTGGAAGATGCGTCACCCAAGGGCTGTGTGACCAGCAACACAAGCCATTTCCTCCCCTGAATGACACCAAAATAAAATCTTTATTGAGTGTCCATCTGTGAGCTCCAAACTCTGGGACAGAAGGAGGCCTCATGGATTCCCTTCCCTTTCATGTGAGGAATGTGCTCGGCTGGGCAAATTAGATTTTCAAGAATCCACAATGTCAATGACACTATTGGCAGCTGTGTCTGTGTTAATTAAACAGGAGGGCATGGTTAGGATAGTTAGAGTGTATGTGTGTGTGTGTGATTTGTGTTCATGCGTTTGGGGGGGGTTAGAGTGTGTTTATGTGTGCGGCTTTGTACAAAGCATTTCCCCTGAGCCCATCCATGACTCACTAATCAAATATTCATACATCCCTGTAAGTACAAGGTGAACATAGCAGACCCTTACAGCACACAGCAGCCACCCATGTGCCTCCTAGCACAACACACTCTTTCATGTTCACTTGGGGCCTGACAAAAATCCCCAAATCCTGATCCCCCATCACATTCCTCTCCACAGCAACCCCACCCAGCAGTCAAAATACAGAAACATTGCTGCATATTTAATGGCTTGATGTACAGTTCTCTTTCCACAGAGTCGGCCGGTTGGCCTTAAAAAAACAGCCTTGTTCTGTATGAACGCTCTGATCTGACACTTCCTGTAAATGATGCCATTATGTCCTCTACCAGCTCAAATGAGGCTGTATCACACCCGGCCGCGATTCGGAGTCCCATAGGGCGGCGCAAAATTGGCCCAGCGTCGTCCGGGTTTGGCCCGGGGTAGGCCGTCATTGCGAATAATAATTTGTTCTTAGCTGACTTGCCTAGTTCAATTAAAATGTTTTAAATAATACAAATCCAATCAAATGTATCTGTCACATGCTTCGTAAACAACAGGTGTGGACTAACAGTGAAATGCTTACTTATGGACCCTTCCCAACAATGCAGAGGGAAGAAAAGATAAATAATTGAAAAATAATAACACAAAGAATAAATACGCAATAAGTAACGATAACTTGGCTATATACACACGGGGTACCGGTCCTGGGTTGATGTGCTGGGGCTCTCTGGTTTCTCAGTGAATGGACATGTGAACAGATCCCTGAACTGGGACCCCCCCGAGCCCAATGCCAATGCCATAGTACAAGAGTTTGTATTGTACATGACAATATGTAGAGCATAGCTCAAACGATGGGGGCAACAGAAATATTACCCATGGCAACAGTGCGTCGTTGCACACAGCAATATTTTATTTTCCTCTACAGGCGAACACAATCCCAGCCTGTGTCACAGGGTCACATTTTCCCGCCGGCTGGTTAATGGGCTGTAGAGATGGTTAGCACGTACGATTAGTTTTAATCTAGTACATTTGACTGGGTAGCAAACAGGGTTGAATACATTTCAACACGTGTCAAGTTTTGTATTTTTTTCATTGCAAGATGAGACAAAACGCCCCCCCCCCCTAAAAAAAAAATATCTTTAATGCTTTTGAAACGTGTGAAGAGTTGCAGGGATCAGATTTTATGACTTTATTTTACTTTGCTGCACAGCAGTGTGAGAATCAATATTGTGATAAAGAGACGAATTTGGTAAACATTTGGCAGCACTGGTAGAATGTAGCTGTCTTTATAGATTTACAGTCGAGGGGATGATTTTGAAACAGTCAGACATTATCGTACAACATTTCAAATGTATCCAACCTTATCTTCAACCAACATAAAAAAATAGTTTATTCAACAAATGTCTGTCACCATTGAAACAAGATGATTCAATTATTACAATGCAGTTAGTATGTGAGTATAGTGTGTTTGAAGTTTGTAACCAGTGCAATTCTAATGAAAGTGCAAGGAGAAGCAAGGCATTGTACACGTCACCTACATAGATGTGTTTGACCGTGACATTGACAAACCTTCCATTTAGACTCATTTAATTTGCTTTGAAATGAAAAAAAGAAAAGTCAGGAACCAAAGTACCTTTTCAAGGACAATAATCAGAAATGCTCGAATAACCTACCTCAGAAAATGCTAAACATCTTGAAATGATTTGGCAACATAATACTTTTCCTCCTAAGGTAAATGTGATAACAACCTAGAACATATTTTACCAATCCAAACCTCCAGTACTTTCTCAGTATTGCTAAAAAAACGAACTCTAGTATATGATTGGCACTCCTATACAAGCACTTCACCAGGCCCAGCTATAGAACCACAGATATATCCTTCCTCATACACGTCCTCTGATGATCCCCATTGGCGGCTTCTGTAGTGCAGCACTGATTTCCTTAAAAAGTAAATGTGTGTTATATTTGGCTGAGAGTCACCTCTTCCAATAAGCCAAGGCACCAGATTCTCCATCAGTATCAATAATGTACAATGTATAAGATTCAGTAGAGCGCATATCCCTAAGTACAATTTCATATCCATAATACAGACTTCTGGTATGTTTGATTATTTTTTCTAATGTTACTGATTACATTTGAGCAGTCAAAACTAACAGCAACTATCTACAGTACAGGATAACAGTTTGAATGTTTTTAAGTTGAGCTAATTAAGCCATGAATGCTGGTGTGAGAAAAATAAATAAATACATTTAAGTTTCTGAAATAATTGTTTCATAGCTAGCAGATCCATAGGGTATAGGGAGTGTCTGAGAGGAGGTCTTGAGAGGTCCCGTTTGACGAGTCCTGGCCTTGGATACGCCTGTTTCAGTCTGTCTGGTAAAGTCACTTTGCCGGCCATTGAAAAAGTCTCTGATCATGACCTTTGCCCTTGGCGTCTGCCTTCAGAGCAGCACAAAGTCTCCAGCAGTGGCAGCCGCTGTCCGTGGGTTGTGGATGAAGGGCCATTCCCTTTTCTCCGGGGTTAATGCTGCCGAAAGGTCGTAATCTCTTCCGAAACCTTGCTTGGAAGTGAATGCTGGGTATTTGTCCGTCACTGATGGCTGAAATACCTGATTCATAAACAAAAACAAAGCATACAATAACGGTACATGAAAGTCAGGAACGTTTCTTGAAGTATCCAAAGAAGCCCACCTGAGAGCTGGAGAGCAGGGAGGGGAAACCTGCCTCAGATTCTAAGCTAAATGCTGCCACCTGGTGTGGAGTTCATTTTATGTACAGAAGCAATATGGTCACAGAGCAGATTTTATCAACAGTTAACGCCTAAACTCACCATGTGTGGCCCTGTGCAGACATGCCAACAAAAACAACAAAAAATTCCAATTGCGCTATTTACTGTCTTGACTCTATATGATAAAAGTTTGGTCACACTTACAGCCATTATCTCATCTCACTCCCTAACCTTGCTTGCAGTGGGATATCCATTTCATCTGATTACAAACTAATAGGACTTTGACCAAATAGTAAAGACTTTAGTCCACCCACCTTGGACAGTTCTTGGCTGATTCTCTCATAGGCTTCTACTCTAGAAGTATCCAGGACTATGGTACAACTAGGATCCATCTTTACTGAAAGGCATCTTCTTTGGCGACGGGCAACGATACGACTAGAAACACAAAATGACAACAACAACAACAACAAAATCCTGTGTCAAACGGACGGCAGTGTGTCATTGCCGGTAATGTTAAAAATCAATGATTGAATTGCTTGTTAGTACAGTATCAAAGATATAAGTGCGAAACCAGAAGGACATACCATGAAGATAAACGTGTTATGTTTTATGAGTTCAATGCCGTTCTAATTAATCCTGTCACACTCGCAGACTGGTGAAAATAAAAGTCTAGCTGTTTCTGATCCCTTGTCACATTGTGTGCTCCAACCTTTGACCAAGCATCAGTAGAAGTTCCAATGCAGCAGTCCAATACACTATGATAAATCCAGGTTTTATGTGTACCGGTGCTGAAATATTCAGGATCATAGTAGCTGAGCTCCTTATATTCCACATGCTGTATTTCTCCTCAGCAGCAGCCTCACATGTCTGAACAGCAAATAAATCAGCAGCCAGAGACTCAGTAATTTGCTCATAGGCTGCTTTAGGATTCACATCCTTAAGTACTAACAGAAACTATTAAATTCACATTACTGAGCCCCAGTCAGCTCAGTGTAATTTCCCATTACCTGCAGAGGGAAATGGCTCGTGCTGACATCCACAAAAGACTGACAGTAATGAGGGTCCATGTAAATCAAGCTGTCATCTACAAGGACAAAACAAAAGACAAGTTATTCAAAAAAAACATCTGATTATTACAAACACTACCACGCCGACGACACATCTCTTCTCTCCACTTTCTATGCAGAGTAGCTCAAAGTCATTCCGCTAGGCAACTGTTAGCCTTCTTACAGTCAAATATGCCTCTTGTTTTTTAATATCGACCAGGGTGGATTAAACTCTGCATAATCAAATGCCGTTGTGCGAGCACATTCCCCCCCCCCCCCCCGGCCACGGAAAAGAGGCTGTCATTGAATTTTTGTGTAGGGCAATTACTTTTACAAACACACAATTATATTCAGCTATTTGCATGTGATGTATGTGGGCTGGAGTTGCGTTTTGGCAGCGAGAATGTATTGCTTGTCATTTAGACATAATCCGGCACTGTATTTCAAATTGGTAAAATGTAAATGCATAAATATTGACTGCCAACATGTACAACTGAAGGTTCCTCCTGGCCGCTGAAGGTGATGGAGAGTCACTCACTTTGGGCCTCACTGGATAGATGAGGATGAGATGATATGCATAATGCCTCCTATGGAAATCAATTACGAACACAACTTGGGAGGTTTACCCTTCATGATAAATGAGCCAGGCTTTGATGGTCAGAGAAAAATAAAATAAGCGCTGTTTCACACACACTCCTCTCATATCCAGTCCTCTACGGTCTTCTCGTCACATACACAAATGCATGAACTTACTTTGCCTCTTTATACAGAGAGGAGAAAGGACATTATGCTAAATGATCTCCACTTCCCTCTCTCTAGTCCTTTGCTTGTTTGCTGGGTGAAACACTAACCTTGAAAGCCCAGGAAGTAGCAGGCCTGTTTGGACTTCCCCTCGATGATGCCGATACAGTGTTCCAAACTCTATGCACTGAGGAGGATTGAGACCAGGGGACAAACAGTCAAATGGGTCGTGCTACCAACTGGGTAGCAAAAGGGTGCCTTTTGAGTAGTGTAACTTAATAGTTTTTTTTTTTAAATGTAAAAGTTTGATTTCACTTAATTTTACAATTTAGTCCCCCCAAAAAAGTATTCCCATCTCACAAAAAAAATGACTACATTAAGTGTCAAATAAAGTGAAAGGATGACTATAATAGGGTTGACTGTGACAAGTGTCACGTTGAATAGGAGACAGGCGCAGCAATACGAAACAGGATTTTTTTTATTTCTCTACTCAAAATAGAGTATGTCATGAACATGGCGGGGACGAAGCCCAAAACAAACAAACATACATATCTATATCACAGGGCAGTAAAATTCCGGGTGGAGAGCCAGACCCAGTCGCCTGGAGACAAAACAGGCACCTCACTGTGGTGGCAGTCGGTCTGTTCCTTTGTGACAACGCACGGCCCGCTGGAGACGAGTATGCGCTGCGTTCCAGATCTCCTCAGCCGACCGAAACCACTCGTCCACCACAGGGGCCTCGGTCTGGCTCGAATGCGAAGCTGCCAAGGCCGGCTGATACCCCAACACACTAGAAAGGAGTAAGGTTAGTGGAGGAGTGGCGAAGGGAATTCTGCGCGCACTCAGCCCAAGGTAGAAAATCCGCCCACTCCCCCGGCCGGTCCTGACAGTAACACCTCAGGAACCTGCCCACATCCTGATTGACCCTCTCCACCTGCCCATTAGCTTGAGGACAGTACCAGGAGGTGAGACTGACCGTGACCCCCAGGCGTCCCATGAACGCCTTCCATACGCGTGAAGTGAATTGAGGGCCACGGTCTGACACAATGTCCTCCGGGATCCCGTAGTGCCGGAAGACCTGCATAAAAAGAGCCTCGGCGGTTTGCATGGCCGATGGGAGTCCAGGCAGAGGAAGGAGATGACAAACTTTGGAAAACTTGTCCATTAACGAAGAGAAGAGTGGTGTTCCCCTGGGAGGGGGGAAGGTCAGTGAGAAAGTCCACCGAGAGGTGCGACCAGGGTCGCTGTGGAACCAGCAGGGGAAGGAGCTTTCCATAAGGGAGGTGTCTGGGTGTCTTAGATTGGGCACAGATGGAGCAGGACGAGACCCAGACATCCCTAGCCAAGGTGGGCCACCAGCACTTCTCAGTCAGGCAGGCGATGGTACGGACGGAGGGGTGATGGGTGTCTCCTCCCCCTGCCTCTCCTCTGCGTCATAGAGGCGAGACTGGGCGTCCGCCTTCACGTTCTTAGAGCCTGGCCTTTAGGAAAGCGTGAATTGGAACCTGGCAAAGAATAGAGCCCACCTGGCCTGTCTAGGGTCTAGTTTCTTCGCTTTCCTGATGTACTCCAGGTTGCGGTGGTCCTTCCACACCAGGAAATGGTTTGGACCCCTCCAACCAGTGCCTCCATGTCTTCAGAGTCTACCTCAACTGGGCCGACCAACCAGTGCTCCCGCACATTGGCTAACCGGGCTATCTGCATTGTGGGCCACCCACCACCCGCCAACCCCTCTTTTTACGATACTGCTACTCTCTGTTCATCATATATGCATAGTCACTTTAACCATATCTACAAGTACATACTACCTCAATCAGCCTGACTAACCGGTGTCTGTATGTAGCCTCACTACTTTTATAGCCTCCCTACTGTATATAGCCTGTCATTTACTGGTGTTTTATTTCTTTACTTACCTATTGTTCACCTAACACCTTTTTTGCACTATTGATTAGAGCCTGTAAGTAAGCATTTCACTGTAAGGTCTACAGTTGTATTCGGGCGCACGTGACGAATAAACTTTGATTTGATTTGATTAGCAGAGCAGCAGCATGCTGTCTAGACTCATTGAGATCGGGCTCCTGAGTCCTCTTGTGGTTGGCTGTTGTAGTAAAAAATACACACTGACCAAAAGTATGTGGACACCTGCTTGATGAACATCTCATTCCAAAATCATGGGCATTAATATGGAGTTGATCCCCCTTTGCTATAACAGCCTCCACTCTTCTGGGAAGGCTTTCCACTAGATGTTGGAACGTTTGGCGATTAGTCCTGGCAAAGCTGTTCGATGGGGTTGAGGTCAGGGCTCTGTGCAGGCCAGTCAAGTTCTTCCACACCAATCTCGACAAACCATTTCTGTATAGACCTCGCTTTGTGCATTGGGGCATTGTCATACTGAAACAAGAAAGGGCCTTCCCCAAACTGTGAAACAAAGTTGGAAAGTTGTCCGTTGGTGTGCCAGCTGGTGAAGCATGACGCTCGACCATGGAAACCAATTGCATGAAGATCCTGACGAACAGTTTTTGTGCTGACACTGCTTCCAGAGACAGTTTGGAACTCGGTAGCGAGTGTTGCAACCGAGGACAGATTTTTTTTTTTTTACGCGCTATGTGCTTCAGCACTCAGTAGTTCCATTCTGTGAGCTTGTGTGGTCTACCACTTCGTGGCCGAACCGTTGTTTCCACTTCACAATAACGGCACTTGCAGTTGACCGGGGAAGTTCCAGCAGGGCAGAAATTTGAAGAACTGACTCGTTGGAAAGGTAGCATCCTACGACAGTGCCACGTAGAATGTCACTAAGCCCTTCAGTAAGGCCATTCTACTGCCAATGTTTGTCTATGGAGATTGCATGGCGGTGTGCTTGATTTTATACACCTGTCAGCAACAGGTGTGGCTGAAATAGCCGAATCCACAAATTTGAAGACGTGTCCACATATTTTAGTATATATAGCATACCATGGGCCATTGTGTCTCAGAGGCCTCATATAGCATTACTTACTGTGTTTGGCCTCTGAGATCCAGACGCCTATAGTCTGCCCTGTAGATAATCATGGCATTCTGAAATGAATAGTTCGCTGCCAGGTATAGGTCAGTATCATGACAAAATCTATTTAACAATTTGCAAAATAGACTTTGTGATACTACTCGAGATGATAATTTACTTAAATGTTTCTAATAAGTAAACACCTGAATTCTGTCGTTCCAATTTTCTTGTCAGTTATTTATATAACATAATAAACAGATATTGTAAACTTCCAAAGTACTCCATTGTGTATTTGTGTAAATAAAATCTCAGATCATAAACAAGGTTATAATGGAATTCAAAATCCTGGCATATAGAGGCCTATCTTTTCAAGTTATTGCTTTACAACTCAAGCTTTGGAAGGCATAACTCATTCCCAGTTAAATGTATTTCTATTCTGACCCTTACAAAATAAGTAACACCTGTTTCAGTGATTTATGGTACATTGATGGTACAAAAACTATATGGAATCTTCTCTGAATGTTCTGCGAATTTTCTGTGACACTTTCTTATCCGAATAGTAAATTAAACATATCTGCACCAAAACAAATTACAGAAAAAAAAGGTACTCTTACATATGATAAGGAAAGACATACCCAAGTAATATAATATCATACACAACCGCTTGCCCTTGCATTCAGGTGCCACACAAGCAAACCATATCATATTCTCCTTTCCATCGTTCCTGTAACAAAATCAACCATTTCTATAGTAGTCCATAAGTACATTGACGTTTCTAGCTTGGTCTTCGATCTGTTTGTGCTATATAGTCAACTCCTATGCTATGGTAACATGGCATGATAACTATCATACATTAGGGGGAGGGCAAAACCACATAAACAGATCTGGGACCAGGCTATAGCATTTCTACAACCTGCACCACCAGCTTAGGATGTACAGCAGCCTAGGAGAGTTACAGCTGCTTCTCTGCCAATCGATGTTCACCTGTTCGTGTGTGTCCCATACTCTTTGTCCTCATCTTCACCAAGTAACTCCTCAACAACAGAATCTTCCTCGAAGAAGTCCATGACCTCATGGTCTTCATCCTGCAGGACTCAACCCAAGTGTATTCACCCACTGGGTCATGCAGCTGCTAAGACAACATGCCAGTCACCCCAGAACATATTTATACCTTCCAACTAGGCAGAGTCATCTCCTTGCATGTCTAAGATAGACACTCATCCTCTGTTGTTAGGCAGAAACAGAGTAGGTTCCTCTTAAATGTGTGTGTGTGTGTGTGTGTGTGTGTGTGTGTGTGTGTGTGTGATAGGACTATAATCAGATGGTCTTCAGGGTGGACCGGTGTGGCTCCCATCCCAGCAGTGTCTTCTCTCCTCATCTGTTGACCTTATCTTGAGTTGAGTTCAACATCCCTCATGGTCCCGGTTCCTCAGCAACTGGTCTGCCTTATCAAGAACTGAAACTAGACTGTAGCCCTTTGCCTCCCTCCTAAGGAACATTCATATTCAACAATAACATATTTGAACAGAACATGAACTTTCTGCACTTCCCCTTTTCATAATCGGTAACTTTCCATATCACTCAGTAACTTTCCACACACCTAGTTCCTCTTTCCCCTTCCTTAACTCCTAACACATACATTCCTTATACATGTAAAGTAATCAATAGGTTCTAGTATGGTAAAAAATGAATAAGTATTTTTCAAGCTAGAATCCAGCAGTAGCTACAAGTTATCAACCTTTTGGCAAGGTGACAGTTGCATTTTATAATCCTAAGGTTTTCACTCTCACATTTGAGAAAACGGAACAATTTCATATCTGATAGTCCATAAGTGAAATATCAAATCAAAGTTGATGGGAGCTAGGAACAGGACAACTATCGTCGGCGCCATCTTGTTCAAATAATATGATCACGTATGCCTGAAGCAAAGTCAAACCAGCTAGACCTCCAGCCTGAGCTTTTAAAAGTCATATGATTTATCAAATCCAAATCAAATCAAATGTATTTGTCACGTACACATGGTTAGCAGATGTTAAATTTGAGTGCAGAGAAATGCTTGTGCTTCTAGTTCCGAACATGTAGTAATATCAAACAAGCAATATAACCTAACAATTTCACAACAACCACCATATACACACAAGTGTAAAGGAATGAATACGAATATGTAAAAAATATATATGAATGAGTGATGCCTGAATGGCATAGGCAAGATGCAGCAGATGGTATAGAGTACAGTATATACATATGAGATGAGTAATGTAGGGTATGAAAACATTATATAAAGTGGCATTGTTTAAAGTGGCTAGTGATAGATTACATCAAGATGGCAAGATGCAGTAGATGTGTCACAACCTGACCTTAGAGATCCTTTTTATGTCTCTATTTGGTTTGGTCAGGGTGTGATTTGGGGTGGGTATTCAATGTTCTATTATTTGTATTTCTATGTTTTGGCCGGGTAGGATTCTCAATCAGGGACAGCTGTCTATCGTTGTCTCTGATTGAGAACCATACTTAGGTAGCCCTTTTTCCCACCTGTCTTTGTGGGAAGCTGACTTTTGTTTATGGCACATAGCCTGTAGCTTCACGGTTGTTTTCTTGTTTGTTGGCGGCATTTTTTATAATAAACTAAAATGTACGCTCAGCACGTTGCACCTTGGTCCACTTCCTTCAACAGCCATGACAAGAGGGTATAGAGTACAGTATATACACACTGCTCAAAAAAATAAAGGGAACACTTAAACAACACAATGTAACTCCAAGTCAATCACACTTCTGTGAAATCAAACTGTCCACTTAGGAAGCAACACTGATTGACAATACATTTCACATGCTGTTGTGCAAATGGAATAGACAACAGGTGGAAATTATAGGCAATTAGCAAGACACCCCCAATAAAGAAGTGGTTCTGCAGGTGGGGACCACAGACCACTTCTCAGTACCTATGCTTCCTGGCTGATGTTTTGGTCACTTTTGAATGCTGGCGGTGCTTTCACTCTAGTGGTAGCATGAGACGGAGTCTACAACCCACACAAGTGGCTCAGGTAGTGCAGCTCATCCAGGATGGGACATCAATGCGAGCTGTGGCAAGAAGGTTTGCTGTGTCTGTCAGCGTAGTGTCCAGAGCATGGAGGCGCTACCAGGAGACAGGCCAGTACATCAGGAGACGTGGAGGAGGCCGTAGGAGGGCAACAACCCAGCAGCAGGACCGCTACTTCCGCCTTTGTGCAATGAGGAGCAGGAGGAGCACTGCCAGAGCCCTGCAAAATGACCTCCAGCAGGCCACAAATGTGCATGTGTCTGCTCAAACGGTCAGAAACAGACTCCATGAGGGTGTTATGAGGGCCCGACGTCCACAGGTGGGGGTTGTGCTTACAGCCCAACACCGTACAGGACGTTTTTCATTTGCCAGAGAACACCAAGATTGGCAAATTCGCCACTGGTGCCCTGTGCTCTTCACAGATGAAAGCAGGTTCACACTGAGCACGTGACAGACGTGACAGTCTGGAGACGCCGTGGAGAACGTTCTGCTGCCTGCAACATCCTCCAGCATGAACGGTTTGGCGGTGGGTCAGTCATGGTGTGGGGTGGCATTTCTTTGGGGGGCCGCACAGCCCTCCATGTCCTCGCCAGAGGTAGCCTGACTGCCATTAGGTACCGAGATGAGATCCTCAGACCCCTTGTGAGACCATATGCTGGTGCGGTTGGTCCTGGGTTCCTCAAAAATGCAAGACAATGCTAGACCTCATGTGGCTAGAGTGTGTCAGCAGTTCCTGCAAGAGGAAGGCATTGATGCTATGGACTGGCCTGTCCGTTCCCCAGACCTGAATCCAATTGAGCACATCTGGGACATCATGTCTCGCTACATCCACCAACGCCACGTTGCACCACAGACTGTCCAGGAGTTGGCGGATGCTTTAGTCCAGGTCGGGGAGGAGATCCCTCAGGAGACCATCCGCCACCTCATCAGGAGCATGCCCAGGCGTTGTAGGGAGGTCATACAGGCACATGGAGGTCACACACACTACTGAGCCTCATTTTGACTTGTTTTAAGGACATTACATCAAAGTTGGATCAGCCTGTAGTGTGGTTTTCACACTTTAATTTTGAGTGTGACTCCAAATCCAGACCTCCATGGGTTGATAAATTTGATTTCCATTGATAATTTGTGTGATTTTGTTGTCAACACATTCAACTATGTAAAGAAAAAAGTATTTAATAAGAATATTTCATTCATTCAGATCTAGGATGTGTTATTTTAGTGTTCCCTTTATTTTTTTGAGCAGTGTACATATGTGTCAGGTTCGTCGTAAGAACATTCGGACAAAAGCGCAGAGTGTTATGGGTTCCACATATTTATTGAGGTAAAACACACAAAACAAAGAACAAACGAAACGTGACGTTCTAGAGTGCTCACAGGCAACAACACAAAAACAAGATCCCACAAAACACAGTGGGGAAATGGCTGCCTAAATATGATCCCCAATCAGAGACAACGATAAACAGCTGCCTCTGATTGGGAACCACACCAGGCCAACATAGAAATAAAATAATCTAGATTACCCACCCAGACCTAACCAAAATAGAATGAAAAGGCTCTCTATGGTCAGGGCGTGACCATATGAGATGAGTAATGTAGGGTATGAAAACATTATATAAAGTGGCATTGTTTACAGTGGCAAGTGATACATTTAATTACATCAAGATGGCAAGATGCAGTAGATGGTATAGCGTACAGTATATGCATTTGAGATCAGTAATGTAGGGTATGTAAGCATTATATAAAGTGGCTAGTGATAAATTGATTACATCAGAGTTGAGTCAGTATGTTGGCAGCAGCAACTCAATGTTAGTGATGGCTGTTTAACAGTCTGATGGCCTTGAGATAGAAGCTGTTTTTCAGTCTTTGATGCACCTGTATTGACCTCGCCTTCTGGATGATAGCAGGGTGAACAGGCAGTGGCTCGGGTGGTTGTTGTCCTTGATGATCTTTTTGGCCTTCCTGTGACATCAGGTGGTGTAGGTGTCCTGGAGGGCAGGTAGTAACCCTATCATAAGGGTTATACATTCATTCTTGCATTCAACAGCCAGATGGCTTACTATTTTTTAGGATTCATATCACAGATAAACATATACCTAATGAGATATCTAGCTAGCTAATAATACTAGCTACCCTCTCGCTTTCTTCTGGCTGGCAGGCTAGTAGCTACAAATCCAAATATAAGCCAGTTTGTTTTAGCTCATACCTAATGACAAATACTCTTCAAATAGTCAATGAGCATTTTATTTTGTACAGTCGTCAAAGAAAACCGAAATGTAAAAAAGACTAGATGTAAGCTAAATCAAGTAGGCTACCTTGGTACATTTTGGGTGACTTACTCTGACTGCAGCTTGAACAACGGTAAACAGGCTAATGTTAGCTAACAGACTTTGGTAGCTAGCAACCTAGCTAACATTTTCTGAGGAGACAGATAATGAGAGGCCTGGAAATACGATTATATTGCTAAAGTAGGCAAGTCATTAGTATGAAACAACTTTGCAATCATTATGTCATCAAATTTACATTAGAGAGATGGCAATTGCCATAGCTATAAAAGTTAGTCAAAAAATATCTAGCTAGCAACACTAACGTCATTTAGCTAAAATCCAGTACTGTCCCGTAATATTAGCTAGCTAGCCTCTTTTAGAATGTGAGAGTACAATACTAACACTACCGTCTCTAACATGTAGGCTCGGCATTCCTGAACAGTCCTATTCCAAGTCAGAATGATGAACAAACTTCATTTCAATTTACTTTCCCTGTTTCCACCGATTTTGTCCCTATGTCGGATGTAATCTGATAGAAATTATCCACGAGGAAGTCTTATCAACCCTACCTTCATTAGATAGTTGGTATTACCGGTTTTATTTTCAATACTGATGCAATTCACACGTGACAAACACTTGCACAATATGGCCAAGCCTAACCGAACCACAGATCGAATGAGAAACACTTCCAGCTGATTGCGAGGAAACGCGCTTCTGTCAACTACGTTAGGTTACATTCGGCTACTGTTTATATATTGTGCTTCACGTGCAATGAGTCAAGAGATACAGAAGAAAATACAACCGACAAACCTACCGGCATCGCAAAAAGTAGGGTAAACAACACTGTCCTGTGGATACCCTATCTCCACCTCCTACCGTACAAGCGGTAATAAGTGTAAGTATAATTGTATTCAACATTCGGGGTTGTAGAGATTATTGCCTCTTTTCTAGGGCGACTTCGGTCAGTCCGATGCAAGGTGTGCTGTGCTGTGCAGGAGATTCCACTGATCTTTTCTGACAGCCAAATCAGAAAAAGTGATTGTTCAAATCAAATTTTATTGGTCACATACATGCTTAGCAGATGTTATTGCGGGCGTAGCGAAATGCTTGTGTTTCTAACTCCAACAGTGCAGTAATATCTAACAAGTAATATCTAACAATTTCACCACAATACACACAAATCTAAGGTAAAGGAATGGAATTAAGAATATATAAATATTTGGACAAGCAATGTCAGAGTGGCATAAACTAAGATACAGTAGAATATAATAGAATGCAGTATATACATATGAGATGAGTAAAATATGTTAAAATTAGTGGCTAGTGTTCCATTATTAAAATGGCCAGTGATTTCAAGTTTATGTACACTACCGTTCAAAAGTTTGGGGTCATTTAGAGATTTCCTTGTTTTTGAAAGAAAAGCTCGTTTTTTGTCCATTAAAATAACATAAAATTGATCAGAAACACAGTGTAGACATTGTTAATGTTGTAAATGACTATCGTAGCTGGAAACAGCATATTTTTTAATGGGATATCTACATAGGCGTACAGAGGCCCCATTATCAGCAACCATCACTCCGGTGTTCCAATGGCACGTTGTGTTAGCTAATCCAAGTTATAATTTTAAAAGGCTAATTGATCATTAGAAAACCCTTTTGCAATTATGTTAGCATAGCTGAAAACTGTTGTCCTGATAAAAGCAGCAATAAAACTGGCCTTCTTTCGACTGGTTGAGTATCTAGAGCATCAGCATTTGTGGGTTTGATTACAGGCTCAAAATGGCCAGAAACGATGCACTTTTTTAAAAAACTCGTCAGTCTATTCTTGTTCTGAGATATGAAGGCTATTCCATGCGAGACATTGCCAAGAAACTGAAAATCTCGTACAACGCTGTGTACTACTCCCTTCACAGGACAGCGCAAACTGTCTCTAACCAGAATAGAAAGAGGAGTGGGAGGCCCCAGGGGCACAACTGAGCAAGAGGACAAGTCCATTAGAGTGTCTAGTTTGAGAAACAGACACCTCACAGGTACTCAATTGGCAGCTTCATTAACTTCTTAAGGTATAGGGGGCAGCATTTTCACTTTTGGATAAATAGCGAGCCCAATTTCAACTTCCTGCTACTCATGCCAAGAATATAAGATGTGCATATTATTAGTGGATTTGGATAGAAATTTGAAAAAGTGCGTCCCACTTGGCCAAAAACCAGGGAAAATGCAGCGCTGCAAATTTAAATAAATTGATATAAAAATCAAACTTTCATTAAATCACACATGTAAGATACTCAATTAAAGCTACACTCGTTGTGAATCCAGCCAACATGTCAGATTTTAAAAAGGCTTTTCGGCGAAAGCATAAGAAGCTATTATCTGATGATAGCACAACAGTAAACAAAGAGGGCAGCATATTTCAACCCTGCAGGCGCTACACAAAACGCAGAAATAAAATATAAAACATGCCTTACCTTTGACGAGCTTCTTCTGTTGGCACTCCAATATGTCCCATAAACATCACAATTAGTCCTTTTGTTCGATTAATTCCGTCCATATATATCATATCCAAAATGTCAATTTATTTGCGCGTTTGATCCAGAAAAAAACAGCTTCCGTCACTACAAAATATTTCAAAAGTTGCCTATAAACTTTGCCAAGATATTTCAAACTACTTTGTAATACAACTGTAGGTATTTTTAAACGTTAATAATCGATCAAATTGAAGACGTTCTATCTGTTTTCAATGCTGGTGATTTACCGCCGCTCTGATATCCAAAAGACATTCCCGGCTGTATGTAATAACACTAAAAATAATCATCTAAGAAATAACACATAAAAAAAAAAAAATACTGCAAATTTGTCTGGGAACTAGAAGAACGGCTGCCCTATCTATCGGCACCATCTTGTTTGGATGGAATACAGTTCAAAGGCAGCCATACTGCACAATATCGCTTACCTTTGAGCGGGACCAGCACAAAACTAGGAGGGAATATGTAAATAAAAAATGAATGTTCATTGGTCTATTATAATCAGATCACCTTTTGACGCTATGCACCAGCCAAATATTATATTACACCTGAACAGGCTGAAATTCCAGGCAATTTTTTTCTAACAGCTATTACACAAAAGGGGCATTAGCATAATTTTCCCAATTTCAGTTTTCGACCTCAAAGTGTGAAATGATCATAAAAAAAACTAGAAAGCATGTTAACTGCAAAAGGCACTCATTTATTGTAAAGACCCAATTACTCAGCCATATAGAGATGTGGCCAAGTATATTGGCAACACAGTAATACCATTCCCTCCATTCCAACCATTATTGTGAGTCGTCCTCCCTTCAGCAGCCTCAAGTGATTGGGACCCTTGCACTTTTCTAAAAATACACTCAGCAAAAAAAGAAACGTTCTCTCACTGTCAACTGCGTTTATTTTCAGCAAACTTAACGTGTAAATATTTGTATGAACATAATAAGATTCAACAACAGACATAAACTGAACAAGTTCCACAGACATGTGACTAACAGAAATTGAATAATGTGTCCTTGAACAAAGAGGGGGTCAAAATCAAAAGTAACAGTCCGTATCTGGTGTGGCCACCAGCTGCATTGAGATCCGGGCTCTTCGCTGGCCATGGCAGAACACTGATATTCCTGTCTTGCAGGAAATCACACACAGAACGAGCAGTATGGCTGGTGGCATTGTCATGTTGGCGGGTCATGTCAGGATGAGCCTGCAGGAAGGGTACCACATGAGGGAGGACGATGTCTTCCCTCTTACGCACAGCATTGAGATTGCCTGCAATGACAACAAGCTAAGTCCAATGATGCTGTGACACACCGCCCCAGACCATGATGGACCCTCCACCTCCAAATCGATCCCGCTCCAGTGTACAGGCCTCAGTGTAACGCTCATTCCTTCGATGATAAACGCAAATCCAACCATCACCCCTGGTGAGACAAAACCGCGACTCGTTAGTGAAGAGCACTTTTTGCCAGTCCTGTCTGATCCAGCGATGGTGGGTTTGTGCCCATAGGCAATGTTGTTGCCAATGATGTCTGGTGAGGACCTGCCTTACAACAGGCCTACAAGCCCTCATTCCAACCTCTCTCAGCCTATTGCGAACAGTCTGAGCACTGATGGAGGGATTGTGCGGTCCTGGTGTAACTCGGTAGTTGTTGTTGCCATCCTGTACCTGTCCCGCAGGTGTGATGTTCGGATGTACCGATCCTGTGCAGGTGTTGTTCCACATGGTCTGCCACTTCGAGGACGATCAGCTGTCAGTCTTGTCTCCCTGTAGCTCTGTCTTAGGCATCTCACAGTACGGACATTGCAATGTATTGCCCTTGCCACATCTGCAGTCCTCGCAGTGGCAGTCCATGTATAACAACACCTGCACAGGATCGGTGAACAGGGCATCTTTCTTTTGGTGTTTTTCAGAGTCAGTAGACTCTGAAAGTGTCCTAAGTTTTCAAAACTGTGACCTTAATTGCCTACTGTCTGTAAGCTGTTAGTGTCTTAACGACAGTTCCACACGTGTGCCTCAGTGTGTGAATTTCGGCCAGCGAGAGGCTACTTTGTTTTATAGAGTAGCTTGTACCCAATTCCCCCCCCCCACACACTTTTAATTTCCTTAATTTTGTCAAATACTTTCTGTGGTACACATCAGAGTCAAATACTTTCTATAGAACAAACTTCACGTCAGGACAGGCACCCAAACTTATTAATTAATGTATGTGTATTGTATTAAACATACAGGAGGGACTAAAATGTTGGCAAGCAATAAACGTTTCAGCACAACTATGGCTGAATTATCCTTACACTTTCAAAAATACTTGTTGAAAAAGACGTGAGAGATGACGAATTTTGGCAAAGAGATTTATTTATAGACTAATACAAATCAGTAGCGGACCCTGGGCGCCATACAAGCTAGAACCGCCACATACACTTGAAACAAATACCCAAACCAAAAACTGCAGACCAAAAATGCTTTCTGCTACTAAGATCAGTGAAATGTAGACTAAACTGACAACGGAGTGAAGAGCAGTTATCTAGACTAGCAAGCAAGTCGCAGCAATGAGGAACGCGAGGGGGGGGAGAATTCTGGCAGGGGGGAGATTTTCGGTACAACACCTGTACAGCGCTCAGTCAAGTACTGTATTCAACCAAATACTAGCTCCGAGGTGCCAATCATTTTGTCCATGCCATTTGTATTTTTTTTGGGGGGGGGGGCTCCAGGGGGAGTGGAGGATGCTGACACCCACCTGAAGGAGGCCTACCACCGCACCCAAGTGTCCTGGCTGGGGGACTTAAGTTACAAAAATAAAATTGGTTCTGTAATGTTAAAAAAGTACGGCCCACGGGCACTTCAATCCGGCCCGCGAGACATAAAAAATAAAATACATATTCTTTTTTTTACATTTTTTTCTCCCCAATTTCGTGGTATCCAACTGGTAGTTATAGTCTTGTCTTATCGCTGCAACTCCGGTATGAACTCGGGAGAGGCAAAGGTCAAGAGTCATGCGTCCTCCGAATCATGACCCAGCCAAGCCACAATGCTTATTAACACAAGGACCGCTTAACCCGGAAGCCAGCCGCACCAATGTTTCAGAGTACTGTACACCTGGTGACCGTGTCGGCTTGCATGCGCCCGGCCAGCCACAGGAGTCGTTAGAGCGCGATGGGACTAGGAAATCTCGGCCTGCCAAACCTTGTCCTAACCCGACGATGGAGGGCCAATTGTGCGCTGCCTCATGGGTCTCCCAGTCACGGCCAACTGTGACACAGCCTGGGATTGAACCTGGGTCTGTAGAGAAGCCTCAAGCACTGCGATGCAGTGCCTTGGACAGCTGCACCACTTGGGAGGCCCCGGCAGATGGGTCCCGATGTGGCCCTCGAGCCAAAAAATTTGCCCACCCCTGCCCATAGAGCAACTTCTCTACTCAACTCTCTCACCAAGGCCTCTAATCATAAGTGTGTCTGTATTCTGTAGTGGTGTGAGAGTGTAATCCACTGCTGCTGTCCACCTTTCTCATCCTTATAGTGCCCTACTATTGTACCTGTACTGCTCTCATCACACACTGGGAGAGTCAAGATCCTGCAGCTCTCATCTTAACACTCTATTTTCTCTCACACAACCAGTCCCAATCACTTGCTATTGAGAAGAATGACTTTACTCAAAATCCAAGATATTGGAGGAAGGAGGAGGATTTAGGATGAGAGGTTGGAGGAGGCGTTTACCTCCTGCCACGTCTCTACCTTTCTACCTGCTCTCCATCTATCCTCTATCTATCCCAGCTCTTAACTATTATCCCTCTCTCTATTCCAGCTCTACAGTTATATCTATTGTCCCTCTAAACTGTGTTTCTTTGTGTTTCTCCTCATGCGGGGTCTGACTGGGCGAGGTGCCCAGAACCTCGGCCCATGGAGGCTCGTCTGTCATACCTGTACAGTCCTGGGAGGCATCAACAGTTATACCCGCCAGCCCAGGGTCTGCTGTCCCCCCCCATCCAGGACACCAGGGTGCGGTGGTAGACAAAGTCAAACTTATACGCTGACACCCATCCCTCAGGTGGGTGTCAGCCTCCTCCACAACTCCAGGAGCCCCCAGAGAATGGAACAGCGGCCCTGCGTCCAAGGGCCTCTCCCACTGTAACAAGGCCTCCAGGCTGGCCACCAGACGCTTGGCTGCACTGGTAGTTTAGATCTCTGTGAGTTTAGAGGCTAGAGGGTCAACGCCTCAAACCAGTCTGAGGAACACAGACAGAGGAGGATCAGGTTTTTTAACACCTAATATATATTTTCCAATTTGTTAGTTGAACACTGCTATTAAAGGAAACTTTTAATGATCAGATCATTTATTTAATGTGCCTTGTTGAAGTATGTTTTGCAAATATACCAAAATCATCAGAAAACTAAATGTAGGCTGCATTCAGCGCAAGAAAGACTAAAGTTACAGCAAATGGTACCGGTGTTCTGGCTGTCAGCTCAAATGTGACATTGAACCACATTCTCCAGACCAAAGACTCTTAGAACAAAGACTCTTTCAGAAGTCATGAAATAAAGACTTGCCTTAAATCTTCTGCTATAACAGATACAGTCCCGTTTGACTTTAAATAAGAGAATGAGAAAACCCTATGGTATAATAGTCCAATTATAGCTTCTCAGTATGTCCTGTATTTCACTTTTACAGCGTTTTAGCCCTACAAACAGAGTGGGCACGTGGGTGACGAGAGTGGGAGTGGCCAAGGCCATAAAAGGAGCCGGACTAGGGCATGAGGCATTAACATAATGCCCTTGCAGAGTGAATGAAAGGGAAATTGATCAATAAATATCTTTAAGTGGCCATTAGTAATTTTATAGTGAGAAAGAAAGATTTCTTTAATGACATATTTCAGAATCAGTGGAAGAACAAGTTAAGGCTCAAATATTGTTTTCTAAATGGCTGCATAAAAATCAAATGAGGTTCATATTTATCATTGTGTGGGTCTCAAGAGGTCAGACTCCAAAGAACAGAGAAACCACTTTGTTTAGGAGCCAAGAACGTTGCAACGCATTCTCTGGAGTGATGAATCACACTTCACCATCTGGCAGTCCGACGGACGAATCAGGGTTCGGCAGATACCAGGAGAATGCTATCTGTCCCTATGCATAGTGCCAACTGTAAAGTTTGGTGGAGGAGGAATAATGGTCTGAGGCTGTATTGCATGGTTCGGGTTAGGCTACAGCATACAATGACATTCTAGACGATTCTGTGCTTCCAACTTTGTGGCAACAGTTTGGGCAAGGCCCTTTCCTGTTTCAGCATGACAATGCCCCCGTGCGTG